>NC_046156.1:46656833-46780037 GCF_011064425.1 Rattus rattus
CTGGTGTGAGGCTGAATCAGGGTTGTTTTGATTTGCATTTCCTGATGACTAAGGGATGTTGAACATTTCTTTAGGTGCTTTTTTTGATAATCTTCTGATGAAAATGTTTTGTTTATCTCTGCACCTCATTTTTTTTATCTTTTTTTTCTTTTATTAACTTGAATATTTCTTATATACATTTCGAGTGTTATTCCCTTTCCTGGTTTCCGGGCAAACATCCCCTTCCCCCCTCCCCTTCCTTATGGGTGTTCCCTCCCCACCCTCCCCCATTGCCGCCCTCCCCAACAGTCTGGTTCACTGGGGTTCAGTCTTAGCAGGACCCAGGGCTTCCCTTCCACTGTGCACCCCATTTTTTAATAGGGTTATTTGGCTCTCTGGAGTCTACCTTCTTGAGTTCTTTGTATATTTTGGATGTTAGCCCTCTATCAGACGTAGGATTGTAAAGATCTTTTCTCAATCTGTTGGTTGCCATTTTGTCCTAATGACAGTGTCTTTTGCTTTACAAAAACTTTGCAGTTATGAGGTCCCATTTGTCAATTCTTGATCTTAGAGCACGAGCAGTTGGTGTTTTGTTCAGGAAATTTTCTCCAGTGCCCATGTATTTGAGATGCTTCCCCACTTTTTCTTCTATTAGTTTGAGTGTATCTGGTTTGATGTGTAGGTCCTTTATCCACTTGGACTTAATCATTGAACAGGGTGATAAAGAATGTATCAGTTTGGGGTTGGGGGATTTAGCTCAGTGGTAGAGCGCTTGCCTAGTAAGCACAAGGCCCTGGGTTCAGTCCCCAGCTCCGGAAAAAAAAAAAGAATGTATCAGTTTGAATTTTTCTACATGCTGACCTCAGTTGAACCAGCATCATTTGGTGAAAATGCTATATTTTTGTCACTGGATGGTTTTAGCTCCTTTGTCAAAGATCAAGTGACCATAGGTGTGTGGGTTCATTTCTGGGTCCTCAATTCTATTACACTGGCCTACCTGCCTGTCTCTGTACCAATACCATGCATTTTTTTTATCACTATTGCTCTGTAATACTGCTTGAGGTCAGGGATGGTGATTCCACCTGAAATTCTTTTATTGTTGAGGATAGTTTTCTATATCCTTGGTTTTTTTTGTTGTTTCAAATGAATTTGTACATTGTTCGTTCTAATTCTACGAAGAATTGAGTTGCAATTTTCATGGGGATTGCACTGAATCTTTAGATTGCTTTTGGCAGAATGGTCATTTTTACCATATTAATCCTGCCAATCTATGGGCATGTCAGGTCTTTGCATCTTCTGAGGGCTTCTTAAATTTCTTTCTTTAGAGACTTGAAATCCTTGTCATACAAATCTTTTCCTTGCTTGATTAAAGTCATACTGAGGTATTTTATATCATTTGGGACTAATGTGAAGGGTGTCATTTCCTAAATTCTTTCTCATCCTGTTCATCCTTTGGGTAGAGGAAGGCTACTTTTATTAGTTTGAGTTAATTTTATACCCAGCTACTTTGCTGAAGTTGTTTATCAGGCTTAGTAGTTCTCTGGTGGAATTTTTGGGGTTACTTAAGAATACTATCATATCATCTGGGAATAGTGATATTTTGACTTCTTCCTTTTCAATTTTGTATTTGTTTGGCCTCCTTTTGTTGTCTGGTTGCTTTGGCTAGGTCTACTGGAAGTATATTGAATAAGTAGGGAGAGAGTTGACAGCCTTGTTTAGTCCCTGATTTCAGTGAGATTGCTTCAAATTTCTCTCCATTTAGTTTAATGTTAGCTACTGGTTTGCTGTGTATTGCTTTTACTATATTTAAGTATGTACCTTGAATTCCTGATCTTTAAAGGACTTTTATTATGAAGGGGTTTTGAATTCTGTCAAATGCTTTCTCAGCATCTAATGAAATGATCACGTAATTTTTTTCCTATGAGTCTGCTTAAATGATGGATTGTGTTGATGGATTTCCCTGTATTGAGCCATCCCTGCATACATGTGAAAAGGCTACTTGATCATGATGGATGATTGTTTTGATGTATTCTTGGATTTGGTTTGCAAGAATTTTATTGAATATTTTTGCGTCAATATTCATAAGGTAAATTGGTCTGAAGTTCTCTTTCTTTGTTGGGTCTTTGTGCGGTTTTGGTATAAGAGTAATTGTGGCTTCATAGAAGGAATTTGGAAGTGTTCTGTCTGTTTCTATTTTGTGGAATAGTTTGGACAGTACTGGTATGAGGAATTCTATGCAGGTCTGATATAATTCTGAACTAAACCCATTTTGTCCTGAGTTCTTTTTGGTTGGGAGACTTTTAATAACTGTGTATATTTCATTAGGAGTTATGGGGTTGTTTAGATGGCTTATCTGTTCCTTTTTAACTTTGGTACCTGTTATTTGTCTTGAGAATTTTCCATTTCCTCAAGTTTATCCAGTTTAGCTGAATATAGGCATTTTTAGTAGGATCTGATGATTTTTTAAATTTCCTCAGATTCTGTTGTTATGTCTCCCTTTTCATTTCTGATTTTGTTAAATGGGATATGCTTTCTCTGTCCTCTGGTTAGTCCACCTAAGGGTTCATCTATCTTGTGATTTTCTCAAAGAACAAACTCCTGGTTTTGTATAGTACTTTTGTTAGCCCAGTCAACTATGTCCAGGAAAACTCTCAATTAACAAAGATGGAGAAAACAAGATATTCCATGAAAAAGTCAAATTTACACAATATTTTTCTACAAATCCATTCCTGCAAAGGATAACAGATAGAGAACTCCAACACAAGGAGGGAAACTGCACCCTTGGAATATCAAGAGAATAATCTGCTTGCAATGAAACTAAAAGAAGAGAGACAAAGAAACATAAATCAGCATCAAACAATGAAAATAACAGGAAGCAACAATCAACATTCTTAATATCTCTTAACATCGATGGACTTAATTACACAATAAAAGACATAGACTAAGAGACTGATATGTAAAGAGGTCCCAGCATTTTGCTGCATACAAGAGACAAACCTCAGTTAAAAAAAAAAAAAAAAAACACAGACACTATCACAGAATAAATGGATGGAAAGCAAGTTTCCAAGCAAATGGTCCAAAGAAACAAGCTGGTGTAGCCAATCTAATATAGAAAAAAAAATCTACTTTAAGCCAAAAGTCATCAAAAAAGATAAGGAAGATCACTTCATATTCATCAAAGGTAAATTGCACCAAGATGAGCTCTCAATCCTAAATATCTATGTTCCAAATGCAAGGGCACCTAAGATCAAAAAAAAAAAACTTACTAAGGCTCAAATCACACATCGCACCTCACACAATAATAGTAGGAGATTTCAACATCCAACCATCACCAATGGACAGGTCATGGAAAAAGAAATTAAACAGAGACATAGAGAAACTAACAGAAGTTATGAACCAAATGGAATTAAGAGATTTTTTAATTGGATATTTTTTATTTACATTACAAGTGTTATTACCTTTCCCTGTTTCCAAGACATAAGCTCACATCCCATGGCCCTCTCCTTCCCCCTTTTAAGAAGGAGTGATGCTTCTGCACTTTGGTCATTCTTCTTCTTGAGCTTCATGTGCTCTGTGGGTTATATCATGGGTAACCCAAGCTTTTGGACTAATAATCCTTATCAGTCAGTGCATCCCATGTGTGTTTTTCTGTGACTGGGTTACCTCACTCAGGATATTTTCTAGTTCCATCCATTTGCCTATGAATTTCATGAAGTCATTGTTTTTGATAACTGAATATACTCCATTGTGTAGATGTACCACATTTTCTGTACCCATTCCTCTGTTGGATGACATCTGGGTTCTTTCCAGCTTCTGGCTATTATAATTAAGGCTGCTGTGAACATAGTGGAGCATATGCCTTTGTTGTAAGTTGGAGCATCTTTTGGATATATGCCCAGGAGAGGTATAGCTGGGTCCTCAGATAGTGCAGTGTCCAATTTTCTGAGGAACTCCAGACAGGTTCCTAAGTGGTTGTACCAGTTTGCAATCCTATCAACAATGGAGGAGTGAACATTCTTTCTCTACATCCTCCACAGCATCTGTTGACACCTGAGTTTTTGATCTTAGCCATTCTGACTGGTGTGAGGTGGAATCTGAGGGTTGGTTCAATTTGCATTTCCCTGATGACTAAGGATGTTAAACATTTTTTAGATACCTCTCAGCCAATATTTCTCAGCTGAAAATACCTTGTTCAGCTCAGTACCCCATTTTTAATAGGGTTATTTGGCTCTCTGGAGTCTATCTTCTTGAGTTTTTTAATGCTTTGGATATTAGCCCTCTATCAGATGTAGGGTTTATAAAGATGTTTTCCCAAGCTGTTGGTTGCTGTTTTGTCCTAATGACAGTGTCCTTTGCCTTACAGAAGCTTTGCAGTTTAGTGTGGTCCCACTTTTCAATTCTTGATCTTAGAGCATAAAGCCATAGTTGTTTTGTTCAGGAAATTTTCCCCACTGCTCATGTGATCAAGTTTTTTCACCACTTCTTTTTCTATTAGTTTGAGTGTATATGGCTTAGTGTGGAGGTCCTTGATCCAGTTATACGTAAGCATTGTACAAAGCAATAAGAATGGTTTGATTTGAATTCTTCTACATGCTGATCTCTAGTTTAACAGTAGTATTAGTTGAAAATGCTATCTTTCCTTCGATCATTTTGGCACTTTGTCAAAGATCAAGTGACCATAGGTGTGTGGGTTAATTTCTTGGTCTCCAATTCTATTCCATTCTAATTGCTTGTCTCTGTACCAATGCTATACATTTTTTATCACTATTTCTCTGTAATACTGCTTGAGGTCAGGGACAATGATTCCCCCAGAAGTTCTTTTATTGTTGACTGCAGTGTTCACTATCCTGGGCTTTTCATTGTTCCTAATGAATTTGCAAATTGCTCTTTCTAACTCTATGAGGAATTGAGATGGAATTTTGATAGTAGAAAATTTCATCCTAAAACAAAATGATATACCTTTGTCTCAGCACCTCATGGTACCTTCTTCAAAATTGACCATACAATGGGTCACATAAGAGGCTTCAACAGATGCCAGAAGATAGAAATAATCCCGCGCATCCTTTCAGATAACCATGGACTAAGGCTGGTCTTCAATAACAATAAAAATGACAGAAACCCCACATAGACATGGAAGTTGAACAATGCTCTATTCAATGACAACTTGGTCAAGGAAGAAATAAAGAAATTAAAGACTTCTTAGAATTTAATGAAAATGAAGACACAACACACCAAAACTTATGTGATACATAAGCAGTGATGAGAGGAAAAGTCATAGCTCTGAGTACCTGTAAAAAAAAAAAAGAAAAGAAAAACAAAACAGGAGAGAGCATACATCAGCAGCTTGACAGCACACACCTAAAAGCTCTAGAGCAAAAAGAAGCAAATATACCCAAGAGGAGTAGAAGGCAGGAAATAGTCAAACTCCTTGAGGTTGTCTTGCATGGTTTGGTGTTGTAATTTTATTATATGGCCTTTTTGCAATATTTTTCCAAATATTCTTGTTGTCTGAGGAAATAGAAACTTACTATTTATTCAATTGTACCCTAACACCTCAATGGTATCAGAAACCTCCAAATATTTTATGGTTATTTTAGCAACAACTCTAGACAACAACTTAATTTGAGGATTGCCCTAAAATATGTGTTTTGTCTCTTAAGCTAAGGGAGTATAAAATACACTTCACTTAATTTTATTGTATGGGTCATGAAGCCTTACAGGTAGAAATATTGATCTTATTAATGGCTACAGGAAAAAAACTTGAAAAGAGGGATCAACATGAAAGATGTCAGGAATTTCAAATATTAGAAGTATTAAAATTATGTAATATGTATCCTTAAAGCATAGTAAAATTAAAGGAGAAATCAGTAAGAGAAAAAATTAAGCAAATTGTTGAGTATTTATAATGGCATCAAATTAATTTAAAAACAAGTACAGATGTCATTGTCATCGTAACTGTGTAAATATACAATTATCTAAACTTATAAAGAAGAAGATAACTAATGTGTTAATATCACCAAAGTAATTGATTTTTTTAAAAAATATTTATACTGTTAAAGAAGTTTCCCAATCAAAAAAATTTTAAATCCTGAATTTAGTAAATAAAGAAAAATATTCAACACCAACTATAATCAAACAAAGGAATAGAAATGATAAAAGTATATATGAAAAACGGGAAGCTAAAGTAAGAATAAGAAATTTTAAAATGAAAGTTCACTTCATTTAAACTGTCCTATAAAAATTATAAAGAGACTGAAATCATCATTTTATGATGGGGTGTCATAATATATTGAATTTCAAGTCAACTTATAGGTTAAGCAGATAACATCATGAACAAACTGCATTTACTTGAGTAGAAATGTATGAAAACTTCCTTTGAAGGCTTCACTGAATAAATTCCAAAACTTGCTCTATATCTAATATCAAACTGGTTTTCATGTATATATATTATGATATATATATATATATATATATATATAATTATTTTGCTTGAAAAAGTCCATGCACACATCACTTGAACTTTCAAATCTAAAAAAAAAAATTCAGATCCAGTTGGCAAGGAAAAAAATAGCTACTTTTAAAAACAAAATCATAGTTTTAAAGAACAGATTCTATTTATGTATTTATCTGTGTAATTCAATGTTCCATTCTAGATATTTACCAAAGGGGAATGAGAATATAAGAACATGTAAATAAATCACCATGGCAGTATTTCAAAACTGGGAACAACCCAATTGTTCATTAAATCATGAGCAGAGAAGTATATGTCTTTCAATTTCCTCACAAAGAAATCCACTTGGAATTAAAGCTGAATGATAGAGAAACACAAGTCCAAGGAAATATGGAGAATAAAAGCATTATATAATTTAATACACTAAGTTCAAATGACTAAATATTATGTCATTTCTCACTTCAAATTCTAAAATATGAAACTTCCAGTGGCATATGAAGTCTATTATGTCTAGAGTGTTCTTTTTGCTCTGAAGGTAGAATTGATTGGGATCCAAGAGAGAACTGTGCTTGATTCTGCACCTTTATTATAATAATACTCCACTCCACAGTGGACATTTGGTAATGTACAATGAAGACTACATTCTATTCAGCATGCTTTATTGTACATGGTTCCATGGTAGTTTACTTTAGAATATGCTTTTCAAAATGTTTAGCTTAACAAATGGTAACAGTAATGTTTGATTATTATTATTAAAATATATGTAAATATATTAGAACTCAATTTTAAAAACTGCAAGATTCCATTAATATTTTAGACTCTGAGAAAATATGTCTTCAAAGATGACAAAATAATAAAAGAGTAGTAAACTCCTCTTCTTTCGTCATGCCAACATTAATCTTGTGTTTATGTTCAACCGAAATATAAAAATAGTATCCCTATATTTCATGTCCAGGTAAAAGGTACAGCATAAATAGTTTTCACAACTCTAACAAAATAACAATGTTTCTGTCTTTCATAACCTACTGCAAATATTAAAGAACCACGAGGCAAAGCATCTTACTGTCCAGTGTAATCACCCTTGTCTTCAGACAATCAAAATATTTGGAGTGCCAGTTTCAGCATATTTGTTGGCTGTTGTAAAGTATGTGTTGGTCTCATGCTGTGTCATTTTGAGCATTTCAGCTCTCTGCAATTTCACCACTTTGTTAAATGCCATTCTAACACTGGGAGTGCCTGAGTACTTTGTGTCTTCTAATGCCTGAGCATGATAGGTGGTGAATCAAATAACCTCTCACTCCCCTGCCTTTGCTGGTAGACAGTAATAAGGAGTTTTATTGTTCTATCTTTGGATAACAGTATAAAATGAAATGATGCTTTTGACCTGATTTTTAGTATTTCTTTAAATCTTTCTCAAAAGTTAGCAAAGCATGCACAAAATTGGATTATTTCATCAAAGACATTTTCATATAAGAATTAATGTAAGTATATCAGTCGATTGGCCTGTTCTTTGGAAATAATAAGCAAATGTCTGGTTTTAAAACATTTGTCATTAGCAAGCCCCTTTTAACTTTTCCAGAAGGCAAGGAAAAAATCAAATGACTATTGTGGCTTAACAGATTTCCTCTTAGGTCCCATACATTTCTTGTACAGTTGCTGACTCACATGTAAGCTGTGAAACTCATCAAATCATTGTGTATCTTCAGTCTTCTAGAAATTAACAGAAACCTAGAAGGTACAAACTCATTGTCAAAAGATTGTAGAGAGAGTGAAGTGTGGACTCACGTGGAGTTGGCAATTATATTAAACAGTATTAGTGTTCAGACACCAACTTAAATTCTAAAATTGTTAAAAATATTTTACTACATTGAAGTTCCATGGCAAATGGATAATATATAAGGAATTAATATTATCACACAACAAGTAAGGTAATAGAGATTCACAGACATCCAAAATGCTGTCTTTTTACCATCCAGATGTTGCCTGTCCATTGGCTCTGATTCAGTTTTTACCTCCTACTTCAGGTAGCTCACAACTGTGATTTACTGCAGCTCCAAGGTATTTGACATTCTATTATGGTATCAGTGGTTATTCCATATTCCACTCATACACAAACCCACAGGAGGGTATACACACACGTGTATGTGCGCATGCACACACACACACACACACACACACACACACACAAATTAGAACTTACAAAAAGAGTATGGTATACCTAGGATTTTAGCTGTGTCAGAAGTGACAAACATGTCAATCCTTGAAATTCATCAAGTTCCACTAATGTAGAATTTAGAAAAGAGAATTCTCCTCTTGACGGTTGGAAAACCTATAATGAGGAATCACTGTATTCTGGGAGTGAGTTTATATGAATATATATTTTCATTTTGAAAAGAATTACTGTGTGTCTTCATTATAATACATAATGAACGGGGGTGGACACTTATTGAAACTCATAAAACTGTCAATAAGTAATCTGTTCATTATATATAAATAACTTCAGTAAAATTGACAGTATATATTATAAAAAGTGGTCATAGAGATGTTTCATCAAGGTTTAACATAATGTGTCACTCACAGAGGTAATAAAATCTTTACTGAAAATAAATATTTGGTAATTTTACTTTTGAATTAGGCTTACATTTGTCTTGATGTATTTGTATGTGAATGTAACTGATTTATTTTTCCTTTCATATATAGACTCATAAAAGATCTGAGAATGATTTTTAAAATATTAAATGTTTATATTTACATTTTATGGTACTTTTTTAGCTAGTACTTTACATGCCAAAGACAAAATAATTTACATTGTTTGATGATTTATCAAAAAATCTTTAATATTTTCAAACTGCAAGCATCAACTGCAAGTGTACACTATCTGGGCATGCCTGTCAGTTCCTATACGCTTAGTTATGGGGAGTAAAGACATTGGATCCTGAGCATTTCCTAGCCAGCTAGACTGGGTTAAAACATGAGTCTCACTGAGAGACCATAAAAGACATAAAAGAAAGAACTAATAAGGACCTCAGATATACTCCTCTCTCCTCCACACACAGAATGAGGCACTCACTCATTCTGTCATAATCATACACTACACACACACACACCACTCCATACCATTTACACTGATATTACACATACCATATATGTTAATATTTATTAAATAATTAATAAAATTATGTTTGCTTGTCTGACCAAACTGGTTATGCAAGAAAAACTTTGCACATACTACAAGAAAAAAGTTTTATTACACAAAGTAATTTTTAAAATACCATTTCTTTTGCCAATAACCAGTCATCCCTAAAGATGCCAAATTTCAGTTAGCCCATCAAAAAGTAAGACAAAAAAGATATTCACATTCAACTAGCAGCCAAAGGACATTGTTTCTTTACGGGGAAGGTGACTGCATTTTTACCTGTGTAAAGTTCATATCTATCTTGAACTTGTTTTATTCCATTATTACATGTTTATATTTACTACGACTCGCAGAAAAAATGGTGGTTATATAAAGTATGCTGTTTATTTAATTTGAAAATTAAGATGAGTCTTTCTCTATAACTGGCAAATACTTGGGATTTTCCCCCCTCAGTTTTAAAGAACGGCAGCAAATGCACCTTTATCTGACATTTAGGATGATTAAATTTTGAAAAATCACTTGGCATATTCAGAAGGACTCCTTGGGGTACTCAAGCTGTATAAAGCAATGGATCATGTTAGCTTAACTTATACTCAAGATTTGTTGGCCTGATATTATTGTGTTAGGCACTATTGCTGAAATGAAAAACATGAAATTTAGTTGGAAGAGATCAAGTTTGTGCCTGCCCTACACTATAAATTAGCCCTATAATATTTTAAAATGCAATGTTTTCCTGCTTCTAGTAGTACTAGGAAATGGCAAAGTGAACTTACATACATAAAACCAAATCTATTTCGTGTGAAACAATGTGTGTATGTATATATAAACAATATATGTAAATATATTAAACATATAAATATCTGAAATCCATATATATGTATTTTAAGGTTGAAGGTTACTTGTTTATTAAGGTTTCATCTATGAAGCTAAAATAAAGAATTAAATGATTGCCAAATTTCATTTTGAAAAGGAGTATTCCCTGTGGCCAATTATGTCTACTTTTTCAATTAATCTGATTGTATGTTGGCTACTATGGCAGCCTCCAAGGAAATATAATGAAAAATGAATGGAGTAGATTTAGGACGCAATATTCAGAAAGCTGTGCAATATCTAAGACATCCTCATTAGAAAATATATTCAAACATACATTCAACAAAATTAATTTTTCTAACTTAATTTTGAATATTTGAAAACATAACATAATCTGTTATATGTATGAAATGATTTAAATAAAAATTAAGTAGAGATGATAATGATGCTATTATTGGAATATATGTCAGTAAATCTGAATGAAAAAAGATAGCATTTAAAATTGAGAAAAATAAAGGAAAAACAACATATTGCTATTATAGTCTTAAACATCCATGATGTAATAAAAGGCAAAAGGCAACATTTACTTTCAAAAGAACAACAACAACAGAAAACCAGCAAAAAATAAACAGACGACTGTTGGAAAGCCACTGGGGAGCACTCCTTCTGGTTGTATCATCACTGCTGAATAAATTATACTCAAAAAAGGCTAAACACACACAATATACCCAAATTCATGAACTTTTAATAAAGTATTTACTTATTTTTCCGTTTTTATTGGATATTTTATTTATTTACATTTCAAATGTTATCTCCTTTCCCAGTTTACCCTCCTCAAACGCCCTATCCCACCACCTCCCCCTGCTTCTATAAGGGAGATCCCCCACCCACCAAACCATTCTCACCTCACCAGCCTGGCATTTTCCTACACTGGGGCATTGAGCATCCACAGGACCAAGGGCCTTTCCTCCCATTGATGCCAGATAAGGCCATCCTCTGTTACATATGCAGCTGGAACCATGAATCCCTTCACGTGTACTCTTTGGTTAGTGGTTTAGTCCCTCGGAACTCTGGCAGTCTGGTTGGTTCATATTGTTGTTCTTCCTATGTGGTTGCAAACCCTTTCAGCTCCCTCAGTCCTTTCCGTAACTCCTCCATTGGGGTCCCAGAGCTCAGTCTGATGGTTGGTTGTGAGCATCTGCATCTGTATTGGTCAGGCTCTGGCAGAGCTCCTCTAGAGACAGCTATATCAGGTTTCTGTTAGCAAGCACTTCTTGACATCCACAATAGTGTCTGGGTTTGGTGTCTGTATACAGAATAAATCCCTAGGTGGGATAGTCTCTGAATGAGCTTTCCTTCAATCTCTGTTACACACTTTGTCCCTGTATTTCCTTTAGACATGAGCAATTCTTCATTAAAATTTTGGAGATGATTGGGTGGATCCGTCCTCCAAACAGGGGCCTTGCCTAAACTCTGGATATGGTCTCTACAGATTCTCTGTGCCCTTTGTTGAACATTTCAGCCAATATCATCCTACTTGAGAACTGGGAACCTCTTGCTTTTCTGGCATCTGGGACTTTATGGTGGGTACCCCCAGTTCACCATCCCCCATTGCTACACACTTCTGTTCAATTTCCTGACCCTCTGTATATCATCCCTGTCTCCTCCCATACCTGATCATCCCCCCCCCAGTTCTTCTCCCCTTCCTCTCTTCCTCCTAAATCCTTTCCACTCTCTACCTCCTGTGAGTGTTTTGTTCCACCTCCTAAGAAGGACTGAAGCATCCACAATTTGGTGTCTTATTAGCGGTCTGTTATTAGCTTTATGCAGACTTATCAAAAATTTTATTTGAATGTTCCCTAGTAAATATTTTATTTTCAACATAAGAAAATAATAGTTAAAAATTAAAATAATATCACATTTCTCATTAATTCTACTGTCATAAAGCAAAGCTATTAGAAAAATAAATGTTTTAGTCTATATAAATAGTGAGTGCAACCAAAAATGAATGCTCATATCAAGGATAATTTATGTAAGCAAAATGATATCTTCAACTACTTCTTGATTTTGTTTGTTGTTTGGGTTATTTTGCTTTGGTTTGCATTGCTGTTTTTGACAAATGTGACACACTTTATTCATTTTAGGTGAAGAAAAATAGGTTGGCACTCAAACACACTGGTCAGCAAGCAGACACACAACCACATGAAAACCACCATCCAGTTTCAATGTTTCATAGAATCACACAGAATCTTGCATATAAATCATAATTTAATTACATCATACATATAAATCATGGATCCCTGGATATCCAGGGCTTAGGCACTTAGTTCATTTGATATCCATGTCAATACTATATTTTTTTAAAATTTTAATTAAATTTACTTGACTTTTATTCTGTTCATGAACTAGAATTATATCATTTTCTTTCAAAAAATCTGACAGTATTCTGCCATTGTCATTTGAAAGAAAATGAATTTAAAAAGTAATAAACTCATTTGGTTAGCAGAAAAATTTCAAGACAGGACAATATTGAAGATGTGACATGGTTATTGTTAGCAAGTCATGCTCAGATCTACAGTGGAACAGAATGAATTTTAATTAAATTGTTAAAGACTGTGAGAATATGCTAAAGTTGTAAATCCAGACAGATGCACACAATCTTCATTCTTAAGTTCCAGAATATAGATTTAGTATGATGAGCCCACTTTCTGTTCCTGTTTTATGTCATCCCAGCCCGAGGGTTTTCTTACCATGATGCACTCTACCCTTCTAGAACTGAGAGGCAAACAATTCTTCTCCCTTAAATTCCTATTGTCCAAGTTTTATTACAGAAAGAAAAAAAAGCAAATTATAATATTTATCATATTCACATATTTCCAAAGACAACATTTTCCACTATGGAAGATATGTGAAGTATTCAATAGCTTTTAACATTTTATTCATTTAATTTCCTTAGTAACAAAGTGATAATGTCTCAGAAGATAGAACTTCTCTATATAGCCCTTGCTGTGCTGGAGCTCCCTCGAGAGACCAGGCTCCCCGGGAGCCCACAGAAATTCGTCTGCCTCTGCTGCCCAATTGCACTATCACCTGGCATGATGTTTTCAACTACTTTTTTTTATGCCAATTTCATTTAGTCAATTGTGGATAAAAAACAATAATATGTTCTGTCATAAAAATAGGTTTTAACCAATGATTACTTAAAATTGAGGTTTTTAGGCAAATGGATGGAACTAGAAAATATCATCTTCAATGAGGTAACTCAGACCCAACAGGACATGCATGATATGTACTCACTAATAGGTTGATATTAACCAAAGGAAAAAGTACAGAATAACCAAGATAAGGTCCTCAAAAAGTTCAACAAGTTGAAAACCCAAGTGAGGACACCTCAGTCCCACTTGGGAGGGAGAAGGAAGCAATAGCAATGAGGGGGGTGGGAGGGAAGGGAATCGGGGAGGGGGAAGAGGGGAACATGATAACATAATCTGGTATTAGGTAGAGGAACCTCAGATGGTAGGAGGTTGGGAGGACCTTCCAAAATGTACAAGAGAAGTGGGAGGTAAGAGACTCTCAAAGGGAGGGACTTTAGACGAAATGCCCTACAATGGGAGAGGGTACCTATAGAGCCTTCCTCTAGCAGAAAGTCAGGGCATTAAGTGAGGGATGGGGTTGCCAGTCCTCAGTCAAAAATTCTGACCTGTAATTGTTCCTGTCTTAAAGAAACGTAGGGATGGAAATGGAGAGGAGCCTAAGGAAAAGAAGGTCCAGTGACAGGCCCAAAGTAGGAACTCAAAGAAAGCAAGCTTAAGGGGAGGCCCCAAGGCCTGACACTATTATGGAGGTGATAGAGCGCTCACAAAGAGGGACCTATCATGACTGCCCTCCGAAAGACCCAACAAACACCTGAAAGAATCAGATGCAGATATTTGCAACCAACCAAGAGAATAAGCTGTTGACCCCTGTGGTTGAATTAGGAAAAAGGTGGAAAAAGCTGAAGAGGAGGGCCACACTGTAGGCAGACTAAAAATCTCAACCTAGACCCTGCGATCTCTCAGACCCTGGACCACCAACCAGGCACCATATGCCTCTTGATATGAAGCCTCCAACGAATATACAGCAGAGGACAGCCAGGTATGGGCTCAGTGAGAGAAAATGCATCTAACCCTCAAGAGATTGGAGGTCCCAGGAAGTTTAGAGGTTTGGTGGGGTGGGGTGTGGACATCCACGAAGAGACAGGGGGCAGGGAGGACCAGGAGGGAAATAAAATCTGGAGTGTAAAAAAAAAAAAGATTAAGTAAAGAGAAAGAGTTTGTTATCTAAATTACCTGACACATGAGTTATGTGTTTAGAGAAAAGACATTTAAACAATGAAGATTACATTTTTTATTTGGATATTTTATCAATATTTAAGCACATTGAACTATGAAAAAGATAAGTAAAAAGATAATGATAATTTGCATGTGACATTAAAGGGGCATTGCTGCACTTAATCACATACTTTTATAGTATAAAAATATACTTGAAGTTCTTCAGTGTGATGCAATTCATACCTCTGTTATTTTATTAGTGTGATTTCTATTCAGGAAAATAAAAAATCTAAATCAGCATTTAGATCATCTAGAAGATATGTAAAATACCAATGGAAGTTATTTTGACTGGAGGACCAATTAATCATAATCAGCTATGCTGTCTATTTTCTTATAATTAATACAATTTATTTTCATTAGATACACTGGTGTATGGAAAAACGTTAACTAATCATAATGGTTGGGAATTTTCTTGACATTTTCTAGCATTCTACATGTTACTCTGAAACTTACTTTAATGTGTAAATGAAACTGCATAAACTATTGATGTTTGTATGTAATGCTGTACTGGATAATCCCAATATACAATATTATACATATGTACATATAAATATATAATAGTTTGATAAATATGTGTCAGTTAAGAGCAAATCTGGGGTATTTTGTCTTCTTCGACATGAGTTCCTCATGTGCTACTCTCTGCACCAGACTTGGTGGCCCTCAGGGTTCTGTGGATTTTGTCTTCTCCCATCTCATAATAGAAGAAGTACTAAGTGTTATAGCTATGTGTTACCATGCCCTGATTTCTGTGTCATCTGGAGCATATAACTTAGGTCCACAACTTATTCAGTTAGCTCTACCTACTAAGCCTTCTTTGATATATTTATTATATAAATATATAAATCTTTGATATATTTATTATGTATTTGTAGGAAATTTGATCTTTAAATTATTATTTTTATAATTGATACATAAAAGTATATTATTGCAGGAAGTTATGAGTTACTCAGCATTGTTTTGATACTTATGAAAACCCTATTATGCATTGTCAAAGTAATACTGTATCTGCTTAAGTGTTTCTTTTACTAAAAAACATTCAAACACTGTCTTTTGGTCTTTTTATTCACACAGCAAATCACCGTTATATATAAAGAGATAGATACATATTTTGCCATATTTCGCCAGATTATATTGCTGCTATTTAGCTGTGACTCATTCTTCAGTAATGTGTGTGACCTCTTCACGCTTTCCCTTCTCTGCCCCAGATTCTTACAATTACATTTTTGTATTCAGTAGATAATATGGATAAAATAATTTGTACTATTATGTGTGGTCTTTTAAAAAACCTAATGTAAAGATCTGTGGGCAAATGTGTGATTCAAATGACTGAATCTCAAAATATTTATGACAGAACAGAGTATGACATTCAATAGTATATATAAGGAACATTTCTTTTTTTAAATTTTATTTCATATTTTTTATTTTATCCCCATCCAGTCTACTCTCTGTTCCTCATCCTATACATCCTTCACCCACTCCCTCATCTTATCAAGGATGTCCCTACCCTCTACCCACCAGGCCTCCCCTCTCCCTGGGACCTCCAAGGACACACTGCTTTGTTAATGATTCTAAAGATTTATTTTTATCTTCTCCTCTTACATGAATGAGATTTGCATGAGTGTGTGTGTGTGTGTGTGTGTGTGTGTGTGTGTGTGTGTGTATGAATGTGTATCTAGTCTACTAATCTCTGTGAGGGTATCTGTGGAGTAAAGAGATTGGAATCAGTTCCTCAGGACCTGGAGTTTCAGACTGTCCTGTGATGCCTTAATTGGAGTCTAGGAAATGAATCCCAGTGAAGTGGAAATTTCTGGTTTCTTTAGAATCTCAGTTGTGTCATGTGATGTGTTTCTGAAAACTATCTTTATATCATATGAGAGGATGTTTCCAGAAAACACAGAAGTTTTCCTGGAAACTGTCTGGAAGAGTCATGTGATACTTTGAGGGAGTAGACGTTGGAGAATACAGGTGATGTTTTGAAAGGCTGCAAGTATAACTCAACAGAAGTGGAGGCTGCTCTATCAGTGGTTTACCCTGACACTCTTTGCTGGTCTTCATTTGGCTTTGGTCCTCAGTGACTATGGTCTGCCATTGGTTAGCCTTGATTTCTTCACTGATCCTTGATTAGAGCAAAACGTACAAAGAATTTCTTGTGATTTTCTAGCAGCTTCTTACTGCTTTGGCAGACTCAGGCAGTTAGCAGAGGCTTCAAGTTTCTTTGTTCTTTTTTTTTTTAAAGTCTACTCTATTTATATTCCAAATGTTGCTGCCCTTCCTGGTCGCCCCTCCACAAGTTATACCTCCTTCCTCTTCCACTTTGCTTCTGAGAGGTTGCTCCCCCACCAACTCACCCATTTGAGCCTTACCCCACTACCACCCACTTCCCTGGGAGCACCAAGTTTCTACAGAACTAAGAGCATCCTTTACTCCTGAGGTCATGCAAGGAAGTACTGTGCTACATATGTAGTAGGAGACATGGATCAATTCATGTATACTCTTTGGTTGGCAGCTTAGCCTCTGGGAGTTATGAGGGGTACAGTTTGCTGAAAATGTTGTTTTTCTATGGGATTGCAATCCTCTTCAGTTCCTTCAATTATTCTCATAACTCTTACTAGGGGTCCTTGACCTAACTCCAGTGGTTGGCTTTAGGTATCAGCACCTGTCTCAGTCAGCTGCTGATGGAGTCCCTCAGAAGACTGCTATGCTAGGCTCCTGTCAGAAAACATATGGTAGGGGTTTAGTGCCTGTGCAAGGGATGAATTCCATGTTGGGCAAGTCTCTGGATGGCCTTTCTTTCAGTCAATGTTCCACTAGTCCCTGTATTTCTTTTAGTCAAAAACAATACTGGGTTAAAAAATTTGAAGATGCCTAGGCTACCCCATGCCACAAATGGGGCCATGTCTATCTACTGGGGGTAGTCCCTTTAGGTTTGATCTCCCCACTGTTGGGCATTTTGGTTAAGGCCATTTCCATTGGGTCCTGGGAGTCTCTTACATCTCTGGCATCTGGGAATTTTTTGAGGGTCCTTAAGTCCCTCCCACTTCACCCCCCCCGCATTCTCCACCACTAAATGTTTCTATTAATACTCTTCACCCTCTGGGCTTCTCTCTTGTCCCTTCATATCTGACCCTGCAAGCACCCCTTTTCCCTCTCCATCACCTCCCCCACCCAGGTCCCTTACTCCTTCTGCTTCTGATTATTATTTTATTTACCCTTCTATAGGGGACTGAAGTATCCATACTTGGGTCTTCCTTTTTGTTAAGCTTCATATGGTCTGTGAACTGGACTATGGGTATTCTTAACTTTTTGGCTAATTTCCACTTATTAATGAGTACATAACATGCATGTCCTTTTAGGTCTGGGTTAATTCACTCAGGATGATATTTACTTGTTCCATCTATTTGTCTGAAAAACTCATTATGTCCTCATTTTTAATGGGGAGAACAATTTATAACTTCATATGGCATAATAAAAGGCGCAGAATAGCAAAAAACAAGTGTGAACAATAGAACATCTGGGGGAATCATCATCCTTCACTTCAAGCTGTATTACAGAGTTATAGTGATTTTAAAAAAAAAATCCACAGGATACTGATACAGAGATAGACAAGTTAATCAATGGAATAGAATTGAAGACCCAAAATAAACCCAAATACTTATTGGACACTTGATTTTTTACAAAGACGCAAAAACTCTACAGTGGAAAAAAGAAAGCATGTTCAACAAATGGTGCTGGTCTACCTGGGGGGCCTGCATTTAGAGGAACCTAAAATGATCCATATTTATCAGCTGCATAAAGCTCAAGTAAAAGTGGATCAAGGACATCCATATAAAACCAGATTCACTGAACCTAGTAGAAAAGAAAGGAAGAAATAGCCTCGAATGCTTTGCAACTGGTGACAATTTCCTTAACAGATCATTATTAGCTCATGTCATAAGATCGAGAATTGACAAATGGGACCTCATGAAACTGCAAAGCTTCTATAAGGCAAAGAACACTGTAATTCAAACAAATCAGCAACCTAGAGATTGGAAAAAGATCTTCACTAATCCTAAATCAGGTAGAGAGCCACTATCCAAAATATATAAAGAACTCAAGAAGTTAGACTCCAGAAAACCAAATAAATAGCCCAATTTAAAAACTGGGCTACAGACGTAAACAGAGAATTCTCAGTTGTGGAATCTGGAATGGCAGAGAAGCACCTAAAGAAATATTCAACATCCTTAGTCATCAGGGAAATGCAAATCTAATTGACCCTGGGATTCTCTTACCTCAAACAGAAAGGCTAAGGTCAAAACCTCAAGAGACAGCATGTGCTGCCAAGTATGTGAAGAAAGAGAAACATTGTTCCATTGCTGATCGGGTGGCAAATGGATAAAACTACTCTTGAAAACAATCTGGCAGTTCCTCAGAAAGCTGGAAATAGTTTTACCTGAAGACCCAGCTATACCTCTCCTGAGCATATACCCAAAAGATGCTCTACCATACCACAAGGACACATGAGTCACTGTGTTCAGAGCAGTCTTATTTGAACTAGCCAGAAGCTAGAAACAGCACAGATATCCCTCAAGTGAAGAATGTATACGGACTATGTGGTTCATTTACAAAATGCAACACTATTCATTTACTAAAAACAAGGACATCATGAATTTTGCAGCCTACCAGTTTCTTCTGGATCAAACCGCCTTTGTCTATTGTTGAATGGTTTTCTTAGTGGATTAAGTTCCTGCTGCTGATTCTGGTGAACTGAACTGATGATATCCTGACAATAATGTTTGAACTCACCCCTAAGAACCATTTCTAAACAATTCCACACCCCTCTTTGTCCTATTATTCTTTACTGTCCACTACCTCTGATATGTGGTGGGCTAGAAGGGAGGTTAAAGCATTTAAGTAACTTTATTAAGCTAGGTTTTAAGAAATCAAAGCCTAGGGGTGGGGGAACAAAAAAAAATCAAAGCCTACACTCCAGCCTCTGCAAATGTACCTAATTTTGAAAATAATGTTAATAGATTTATATTACATTGATGACTTCCATCTGATAAGAATTCTGTGTTATAGAGATTTTTATTTTTACACTGGTTATTACTAACACATAGTTAATGGTGGCACGTGAAAGCTCTTCTAGAAGGATCTTTGTAAGATTGACTCAGTTGTCCCAGTATTTGCTAAATAAAATCATTTCATGGTGAATCTATATACCATATATCACCTATTTAGCAATTACTGTCAAAACATTGATATTCAATAGCAATTTTAACTGCTTATATTCCAAGGACTCTGAAGGTTTGAAAGCTTATTTCTAACACATAATTTACTCTGAGGAAAAAGTAAGTAAATATCTAGGTAGATTTTTTTTAGTGTGCTTTAAAGTCTGAATTAAATGTTCTAGAAAGTGCAATCAGCACAGTATGTGTAACACATTTGTCATTTAGAAGCCCTAGAAGTACAGATGACTATCAGGTGTAAACATAGGATCAGGAAGCTGACCCAACAAGTATGCTCTGCTTTTGCAGCTAAAAAGGACAAATTGCCCTATAAACAACATTCATAAAAAATAGTAACATGTGAAATTAATATTTTAGTGATATTACAGTGAATTTAAGTGAAGAATGAATGTAATTTAATCCATTTTATTCACAGTTGACACAGACCTTCAAATCATTTTATACTTTAAATATGTACAAAGAACATATGGTTCCCATTGGTTTGCTTTGATTATATTTTATAAAGTAAATGTAGTATAACATAGAAGAAATTATTCTACATTTACATGCATGACATTTATTTTCGATCGTGCAAGTATATATAATTTTAAAGAAATAGTTTTCTTTACATCTCAGTGAAATGAAAATAAATATATAGAGAACCTAATTAAAATCAGAAAAATGGAAATGAAACTATTTTATTTTTCAGAGAACATCTTTTTACAAATGGATTTATATTTTCATTGGACCATCTATTTTTTTAAAATTACCTAGTATCTTAAATATGGGATATTATAAGACAGAATTTTTAGAATTGTATATTGTTAGAATTGGTGAGAACTGTTAAGGCTATTTCTTATTCCCTTATATGATGTTTGACTAAGTATAAGGTATCCTGAAGTTTTTACTAAGTAACTAAACTTTATAATAACCACAATTTGCTTATGAGTCATTTCTTTACAGTGGTTTAACTCAGAGATCTTTAAAGAGTCTTCTCTCAGACTTTTGAAAACCAAACTTGAGATAAGTCCAGAAAAACATGTAAGTGTCCACCTTTTAAAATCCTTTTTAATTTTTTCTTCTTTATTGGATATTTTGTTATTTATATTTCAAATGTTATTCCCTTTCCTAGTTTCTTTTCCATATGTCCCCTGTCTCCTCCCCCTCACCTTCTTCTATAAGGGTATTGCCCTCCCATCCACAACCCCTCCCTGCTTCTGACATTCTCTTACACTGGGGGTCCAACCTTGGCAGGACCAAGGGCTTCTCCATCCTTTGGTGCCCAAGAAGGCCATCCTCTGCTACAAAAGCAGCTAGAGCCACGGTCAGTCCACGTACAGACTTTGGGTAGTGGTTCAATCCCTGGTAACTCTGGTAAGTTGATTTTGTTGTTCTTATGGGGTCTCATGCCCCTTCATTTCTTTCAATCCTTTCCAATTCCTCCAACGGGGGTCCTGTTCTCAGTTCAGTGGTTTGCTGCTAGCAGTCACCTCAGAATTTAACATGCTCTGGCTGTGTTTCTCAGGAGACATATACATCCTGTTCCTGTCAGCATGCACTTCTTAGCTTATTCAATCTTATCTAGTTTTGGTGGCTACATGTACATGGGCCACATGTAGGATAGGCCCTGAATGGCCGTTCCCTCAGTGTCTGCTCCAAACTTTGCCTCCATATCCCCTGCTATGAATATTTTTGTTCCCCCTTTTAAGAAGGAGTGATGCATCCGCATTTTAATCATCCTTCTTGAGCTTCATGTAGTCTGTGGACTGTACTTTGGGTAATTTGTGCCTTTGGATTAATATCCACTTATCTATGAGTGCATAGTATGTGTGCTTTTCTGTGATTGGGTTACCTCACACAGAATGATATTTTCTAGTTCATTCAATTTGCCTAAGAATTTCATGAAGTCATTGTTTTTGATAACTGAGTAGCACTCCATTGTGTACCGTATTTTCTGTATCCATTCCTCTTTTGCTGGGCATCTGGATTCTTTCCAATTTCTGGCTATTATAAATGAGGCTGCTATGAACATACTGAAACATGTGTCTTTGTTGTATGTTGGAGCATCTTTTGGATATATGTCCAGGATAGGTATAGCTGGGTCCACAGGTAGTGGAATGTCCAATTTGCTGAGGAACCTCCAGACTGATTTCCAGAGTCATTGTACCAGTCTGCAATCCCCCAACGGTGGAGGAGTGTTCCTCTTTCTCTACATCCTCACACACTTCTCCTATCACCTGAGTTTTTGATCTTATCCATTGTGACTGGTGTGAGGTAGAATCTCAGGGTTGTTTTGATTTGCATTTCCCTGATAAATAAGGATGTTGACCATTTCTTTAGGTGTTTCTCAGTCATTCGGTATTCCTCAGCTGAGAATTACTTGATTAACTGTTTAAGATTATTTGGCAATCTTAAGTCTACGTTCTTGAGTTCTTTATATATTTTGGGTATTAGCCATCTATCAGATGTAGTATTGGTAAAGATCTGTTTCAAAGCTGCTGGTTGCCATTTTGTCCTAATAACACTGTCCTTTGCCTTACAGAAGCTTTGCAGTTTTATGAGGTCCCATTTGGCGATTCTTGATCTTAGAACTTAAGTCATTGCTGTTTTGTTAAAGAAAATTTGCCCAGTGCCCAGGTGACGGAGACTTTTCTTCACTTTTTCTTCTATTACTTTGATTGTACCTGGTTTGAAGTGGAGGTCTTTTATCCACTTGGACTTAAGCACTGAACAGGGTGATGAAAATGGATCAATTAGCATTCTTCTACATTCTGATCTCCAGGTGAACCAGCACCATTTGTTGAAAACCATACCTTTTATCCATTGGACGATTTTAGCTCCTTTGTCGAAGATCAAGTGACCATAGGTATGTGGGTTCATTTCTGGGTCTTGAATTCTATTCCACTGATATACTTGCCTGTCTCTGTAACCACACCATACAGTGTTTTATCACTATTGCTCTGTAATACTGCTCGAGGTCAGGGATGGTGATTTCCCCAGAAGTTTTTTGTTGTTGAGGATAGTTTTCACTATTCTGGGTGTTATTTCAAATGAATTTGCAAATTCCTCTTTCAAACACTATGAAGAATGGAGTTGACATTTTGATGGGGAATGCATTGAATCTGTAGATAGCTTTTGGCAAAATGGCCATTTTTACTATATTAATCCTGCCAATCCATGAGCATGGGAGATCTTTCCATCTTCTGAGACCTTCTTCAATTTCTTTCTTCAGAGACTAGAAGTTCTTGTCATACAGATCTTTCAGTTACTCAGTTAGAGTTACACAGGTATTTTATAATTTTATATTATATTGTGAAGGGTGTCATTTTCGTAATTTCTTTCCCTGCCTGTTTATCCTTTGAGTAGAGGAAGGCTACTGATTTGTTTGAGTTAATTTTATACCCAGCCACTTTGTTGAATTTGTTTACCAGGCTTATTAGTTCTCTGGTGGAACTTTTGGGGTCACTTAAGTGTACTATCATATCATCTGCAAATAGTGATATTTTGACTTCTTCCTTTACAATTGAAATCTCGTTGACCTCCTTTTTTATCTGCTTGCTCAGGCTAGGACTTCACGTACTATATTGAATTAGTAGGGAGAGAACGGGCAGCCTTGTCTAGTTCCTGATTTTAGAGGATGTTAGCTACTGGTTTGCTCTATATTGTTTTTACGATGTTCAGGTATGGGCCTTGAATTCCTTATCTTTCCAGAACTTTTATCATGAAGGGGTGTTGAATTTTGTCAAATGCTTTCTTAGCATCTAATGAAATGATCGTGTTTTTTTTTTCTTTGCGTTTCTTTATATAGTAGATTACATTGATGGATTTACAGATATTGAACCATCCATGCATCCCTGGGATGAAGCCCCCTTGATAATGATGGATGATTTTTGATGTGTTCTTGGATTTGTTTTGCAAGTATTTTATTGAGTATTTTTGTGTCGATATTCATAAGGGAAAATGATCTGAAGATTTCTTTCTTTCTAGGTTCTTTTTATGGTTTAGGTATAAGCAGAATTGTGCCTTCATAGAAGGAGTTGGGTAGTGCTATGTTTGTTTCTTTTTGTGAAATAGTTTGGACAGTATTGGTATGATATCTTTTATGCAGGTCTGATAGAATTCTGTACTAAACCCATCTATTCCTGGGCTCTTTTTAGTTCTGAGACTTTTAATAACTGCTTCAATCTTTAAAAGTTAAGAGGTTATTTAGATGGTTTATCTGTTCCTGATTAACTTTGGTACCTGGTATTTGTCTAGAAAATTGTCCATTTCCTGCAGATTTTCCAGTTTTGTTGAATATAGGCCTTTGAAGTAGGATCTCATGATTTTTTGAACTTCCTCAGGTTCTGTTGCTCTGTCTCCCTTTTCATTTCTGATTTTGTTAATTTGGATACTCTCTCTGTGCCCTCTCTTTAATCCGGCTAAGTTATCTATATTGCTGACTTTCTCAACGAACCAGCTCCTGGTTTTGTCGATTCTTTGTATAGACTTTTTGGTTGATTTCAGGCCTGAGTTTGATTATTTCATGCCTTCTACTCTTCCTGGGTGTATTTGTTCTAGAGCTTTTAGGTGTGCTGTCAAGCTGCTAATGTATGGTCTCTCCTGTTGCTTTTTGGGGGCATTCAGAGCTATGAGTTTTAGTCTTAGCACTGTTTTCATTGTATCCCATAAGTTTGGGTATGTTGTGCCTTCTTTTCATTAAATTTTAAGAAGTCTTTAATTTCTTTCTTTATTTCCTTGACCAAGTTATCGTTGAGTAGAGCATTGTTCAACTTCCATGTATTTGTGGATCTTCTATCATTATTGTTGTTATTGAAGACCAGCCTTAGACTGTGGTGATCTGAAAGGATGCATGGGATTATTTTAATCTTCTTATATCTGTGGAGGCCTGTTTTGTGATCGATTATATGGTCAATTTTAGAGAAGGTACTGTGAGGTGCTAAGAAGAATGTATATTCTTTGGTTTTAGGATAAATGTTCAATAAATATCTGCTAAGTCATTTGGTTCATAACTTCTGTAAGTTTCCTTATGTCTCTGTTTAATTTCTGTTTCCGTGACCTGTCCATTGATGAAATTGGTGTTTTGAGATCTCCTACTATTATTGTGTGAGGTGCAATGTGTGTTTTGAGCTTAAGTAAGGTTTCTTTTATGACTGTAGGTGCCCTTGTATTTGGATCATAGATATTTAGGATTGAGAATTCATCTTGGTGGTTTTTTCTTTTGATGTATATGAACTGTCCTTCCTTATTTTTTGATAACTTTTGGTTGAAAATCAATTTTATTTGATGTTAGAATGGCTACTCCAGCTTCTTTCTTCGGACCATTTCCTTGGAAAGTTGTTTTCCAGTCTTTTACTCTCAGGCCATGTCTGTTTTTGTAAATGAGCTGTGTTTCCTGTATGCAGAAAAATGCTGGATCCTCATTACATATCTAGTCTGTTATTCTATGTCATTTTATTGGAGAATTGTGTACATTGCTGCTAAGAGATATTAAGGAATAGTGATTGTTGCTTGCTGTTATATTTGTTGTGAAATTTGGAATTCTGTTTGTGTGTCTTCTTTTACTGTCGTTGCAAGGAGATTACTTTTTTTTTTTTTTTTTTTTTGCTTTTTCTAGTGTATAGTTCCCCTCCTAGTGCTGGAGTTTTCCATCTGTTATCCTTTTTAGAGCTAGATTTCTAGAATAATATTGGGTAAATTTGGTTTTATCATGGAATATCTTGGTTACTCCATCTATGTTAATTGAGAGTTTTGCTGGATGTAGTAACTTGGGCTGGCATTTGTGTTCTCTTAGGTTCTGTATGATATCTGCCCAGGATCTTCTGGCTTTCACAGTCTCTGGTGAGAATTCTCGTGTAATTGTGATAGGTCTGCCTTTAAATGTTACTTGATCTTTTACCCTTACTGCTTTTAAATTTTTTTCTTTGTTTTGTGAATTTGATATTTTTACCATTATGTGACAGGAGGAATTTCTTTTTCTGATCTAGTCTATTTGGAGCTCTGTAGGTTTCTTGTATGTTTATGGGTATCTCTTTCTTCTATAATTTTCTTGAAGATATTTACTGGTCCTTTAAGTTGGGAGTCTTCACTATCTTCTATACCTATTATCCTTATGTTTGGTCTTCTTATTGTGTCCTAGATTTCCTGGATGTTTTGTGCTAGGAGCTTTTTGTATTTTATGTCATGTTTGATGGTTGTGTTTTCTATGGTATCTTCTGTCTCTGATATTCTCTTTTTTATCTCTTGTATTCTGTTTGCGATGCTTGCATCTATGACTCCTGCTCTCTTCCCTAGGCCTTCTATCTCCAGGGTTTTTACTCTTTGTGCTTTCTTTATTTTTTCTATTTCCAGTTTTAAATCCTGGATGGTTTTGTCCATTTCCTTCATCTGTTTGCTTGCGTTTTCTTGTAATTCTTTAAGGGATTCTTTAAGGGATTTTTCTTTGTCCGTTTTAAGGGCTTCTTTTGTTTATACTTGTGTTGTTCCGTATTTCTTTAAGGCAGTTATTTATGTCCTTCTTAAAGTCCTCCATCTTCATCATATAATGTGATTTTTTTAAATACAGATCTTGTTTTTCTGATGTGTTTGGATATCTAGTGTTTGATGTGTTGGGAGACCTGGCCTCTGATGTTGCCAAGTAGTCTTGTTTTCTGCTTCTTAGTTTCCTGGCCATCAGGTTGTTTCTTGTGTTGGCTTGTTTTGATGAGTGAGAAAGTTGCTTTGCCCTCCGGTAGGCCTGTGTGTCAGCATGCCTGTAGACCTGTTTTCTTTCAGCTGGGTCTGGAAATGGAGAGCTCTGCTCTCAGGTGAGTAGCCACTCCTCAAGAATGTCTTTCAGCTCTAGGTGAAGGCAGAAACCGGAGGGTCCTGCCCCTGACTGCTCCTAGGTCCCTTTGCTCAGGGGGCACAGATGGCACTACATGATCTCTTCTTGGGTCAGGAATGTTATTTTTGACTCTGCGTTCTCAGGAGTGTCCCCACGGGATTAGGTGCAGGGATCTGTGGTTTTGGTTCAGATCAGTTCAGAGTGCAGCTAGAAACCAGCCGGTTCCTGCTTGCTAACTGCTCCTATATTCCTTTATCCAGAGGCACTATGCTGTTTCCTCTTAGGCCCGGGTTGTGGGAATAAGTGGGTAGAAGTGGGCAAAAGTGGTGGCCTCTTCTGTGGTCTCAGGATTGTCCACACTTCTGGGTGTTCAGCTCTCTCCCCCACAGGCCTTGGGTACCGGGAGCTGTGGGATAGGTTCAGTTCAGTTCCGGGCACAGCCAGAAACAGGAAGTGTGCTGTCCTAGAGGACTTCTACCTTTGTGTTTCCTAGTGCAACCAGGCAGGTTGCTTGTAGCATAAAAGTTGGTCTCACCTCAGCTCTCAGGTGTGTAGTCGCTCCTGGTGAGTGGAGATTTCCTCTTGGCTCAGGAATGTGGACAGAAAGTTTTTGCCTACTCTGGGTTCTCAGGATTATCTACACTTCCAAGTGTCCAGCTCTTTCCCCGAGGGGATTTGGGTGCAGGGAGCTGTTGTACTGCTTCTTCCTTTTAATTTTATTTAATCTTTTTTTTTTTATAATCCAGATTCTATCCCCCTCATGTCTCACCCTCTGACTGTTCCACAACCCATACCTCCTTCCCCCATACCATCTCCCCAGGATGTTCCCCCCATCCCTGACCCCACCAGACCTCTAAACTCTCTGGGGCCTCCAGTATCTTGAGGTTTATGTACATCTTCTCTGATTGAGTTCAGACTCTGTAGTCTTCTGCTCTGTATGTGTTGGGGGCTTCATATCTGCTGGTGTATGCTGCCCGGTTGGTGGCCCAGTGTCAGAAATCTTGGGGGTCCAGGTTAGTTAAGATTGCTGGTTCTCCCTCAGGGTCTCCCTCCTCCTCAGCTTCTTGGGAAAAGCACTCTTAAAACTTTTAGCTGGACATTTATGTGAGGTATCAGAAGTTTTAATACCCTCATCTAATTTTCTGGAAAAATATTTCAGAAAATGTAGTATTCAATATTGCTATTATACTATGAGAGATAAAACAGAAGCCACATGACAAAGTTTAGAGAAAACCATGTTCTCATACCACAGTGTGTATCTAAGTGTGACAATACATTAATATACTCGCTGTCATGCTGAAAGTAATGTACAATAGTCTTTCTCCAACTCATGTAGAGAACTATTAAAATCCTTATTTGAAAACGGGACTTCCAGATTTCAGATACTATTTGTAGAGTCCTGAATATTACCACTCAAATTTTGAAATGTATTTTCTAGAACATTAGAGCAGCTGAAGTTATTTAGGACCGTAAACATCAATTCTATTTCAATTTCTGAAGTTTATTGTAGACAGGATTCAAACTTACATGATGAATAATTCCAAATCTCTAAATCCACTAGTTGTGTTACTGCATACATTTCATCTCAGAACAGTAGATCACTTGGATGTCTAGGTGTTTGAGGCCAGCCTGGTATAGATTTCCAGGCTTACCATGGTTTTATTGAGATCATGCCTAAAAACAACTACTACGAAGGTAAGTAATCGAAAGTAATATGTAAATGTCAAAAAATATTTGCTAAGTTCTGTGCATATTTGTGTCATACACTAAAGTGACAATACTAGTTGTGACTGTTAATTATATGTCATAGTTCAATAATGGACTATATTAGAATGCGTTACTTTATATAACCAATGCATGCTGTTTCTTTCTGTAGTGAGCAGTAAAAGATACACATTTTCTTTACTCATGAATAATTCACATTATTGAGAGAGCTGATAATTTCATGGATAAATGTTAAAGTGATAAACTAGATCCTCATATTTCCTACAACATTTAGTTACATGAAATTTTATTAAATAAATTATTTTTGTTTTTTTCCATAGATTTCAGTTCTAAGATGTTTAACCTACCTAATTTTAGATTGAATAGTATAAATATTAATACGAGATTGATGATTTTAATTGAATAGAAACATATAACAAGTAGTACATAACAATATTTGATCAGAACACTACCTAAAATTGAAAAATCTGAAACAAAAATATTAGGATGTGTAACTTTTCAAAAAGGTTCAATTTCCATATTCATTGCCAATTATTACTCTAGAAAAATTAAGTCTTTCTTTAATTTCTAACAAATAACTTGTTAATTATTTCAGCATTCTAAATATATGGCAACATCACATTTCTCAGTTTACCCTGGTCATATGTTATCTTATTTACAAAAATGATAGTTACATTTTCTTTGCAAAACTAAAAATACATAAGTAGCATGCTACTTGATGTCTTAAAAAGCTAGCTGAAAATGCATGCTACTGTATCCCAATGCTCATAAGGGAGCATCTCTACCAATTAACTTTAGGTATGTCTCATATATTTTTAACTTCCATGTAATTATAATAATATTTATACTTTCTCTTATGTAATCTGTAGATCAAAATGGTTTTCAATACACAATAATTTGTAGGCTTCATAGGAGCCCTCCATTGATTTTTATTATAATGATAACTATAGTAGTTATCCTATTTGAACTAACAAATTTTCAAAAACTAATGTTGGTATGGGTTATTATAGTACTTTACTTCCAAATGCATCTTATTTTCAAATTGTTATATAGTCCTGATATATGTATTAATGATTTCTAAGATTATAAATAAGAAAATTAAGATGAAAATTTTAACATATAATTAAGTTGTAGGCTATAGGGGCTCATGGAAAACCTTAACAATTCAGGCTATTCTCAAAACTATTTCTTGCTCTTCACAAACTGATGGCAAGACCGTCTAAGGTGGAAGCAGCCCCTACATAACTCTGAACACTCAGAGAAGATAAGTGAGAGGAGCAGAATACGCACCAGATAGTCGTCATGTTCACTGAAGTACAACAATGCTATTTGGTTTTCCCCTAGACCACTGTTTTTTTCTAGTCTCAGACACTTGAGCACCTCAGCAGGGAGAGAAATGGATTCCATAGCATGTACTGGGCTATAAATTTAATCATATTTTGGTTTGCAATTCCTACATACTGTATTCAACTACTACAACAACATGTCTGGCAGGCCCAGATTTCTGCTGGAGGTAAGGTTTTGTAGCTGGGTTGCTATTTACATTTACTTTTGATAGCATGTAGTGTACATTCCAGTATGTGAAAACAAGCCCACCTTCTGCTAACAGAATACAGTGATAAAATTATTCCTAATGATATTGCTCTGTGCCTCGCTTAGCCATCATAAGAGAAATGTCCAACTGCAGAAACAGACACAGTAACCGAAGACGATTCAATGTGCCAATTATGAGTAACTTTGGAACATTTAGGCTTAAATAAGATGTCGTCATCAAATTCCTTTCCTCAGAGTCCAAGGAACACTGAAAATGAGGAGGCATCAACATTGTAAGAGCTAGAGAGGGTGGGGAACAACAAGAAAATCAAACCCTCTAAACAGAGCAGCATCCACAAACATGTAACCACACAGAGACTGTGGCAACATGCAAAGGATTTGCCTGGGTCTCTTTTTTCAACATCTATTTAATTGATTACTTTAGAATTTCACATCATGTACCACAATAGCATCATTCTTCAGTCATTGCAAGTCCAAGTCTCACAATTATAATTATAATTCTCCTAAAGAAGAAAAGAAGGAGGAAGAGGAGGGGGAGTGGGGAGTGGGAACGGGATGGGGAGGGGGAAGGGACACAAGTTTAATGTGTGTTATCCACATATTCACTGAAGCGTGGTCAAACTTCCAGTGGTCAGCCCTGAAAAGAAAACTGAGTCTTTGCCCACCTGTACCTCTACCTGAAGCCATCAATTGTTGAGAGCTACACTTTAGCATTCTCATCACAACTTTAATAGTTCTCTTTGATAGAATGTTAGGATGCTACTCTCTAGGATGCTACTTTTGGGAGGTGGTGTGTGGATGGGAGGGTAGAGTTTCTTACAGAAACCTTCTATGTCCCTATTTTTCACCATTGATGCTGCTGCCAAAATGGCTTCCTAGCCTTTTAGAGTCAGTGGGAGAATGGATCATAAACTTCCAAGTCTCATAATGGTGTGTTATTGCATTATTTTAACCCTATATCTCCTTTCGTCATTAAGGCTTCTGGTTTTGGAATTCTGCGTGTACAAATATGTCTGTCTCTGCATCTTTGTGTGTTTCTCACAATTTTTCTTTTTCTTTTTGGCTCTTTTGCTTCTGTTTATTTGGTGTTATCCCCTATTTTCATTTCTTTGTTCTTGAATTTTTATTATTCTTTATATGTCTTTTCTAAGGCAAATAGAAATGAGGTGGATCAGATAGTAGGTAAAGTGGGGAGGATCTCAGAGGAGTGGGGGAATGCAAACTTTTATCAGAGTCTGATGGATGTAAAATTAGAAAAAGTCATTTAAAAGTAACATGTAGAAAATACTTTCTACTTCATTAAAATGAAGACGTGCTATTCAAGTTCTGTTTTGCTTCTATTCTAGGATATGAAAAATTAATATTAAAAGTCTGTCTAGACATGCAAATATATACTTTTAATTCCTGCATTAGGTAGATCTGTGAGTTCAAGGCCAGCATGCTTCATATGTGAAATTCCAAGACAACCCAGAGCATCATAGTGAAATCCTATCTCCAAAATTATAAAAAAGTTGGATAGTAACTTAAAAAATTAACAAAATATATAAATTTAAAACTGAAATCTAATTTGTTCTGGGGATTATTTTTGGTTTTGGAGTTTTTTCATTGTTCGCTTGAAAAAAAAATTGCAAAGGGGACTCATACACAGAAAATGTCCATGAAAATTGCAGGGAGCAGAGAAACAGGAGTACTTAAGGAAACCATCAAGTTTCTGTAACACACTCTTTCTAGAACATGTGCTCTTTGGGAGGTTCTGGTGCTCTTTGGGAGGTAGTGAGTAGACTGTTGACTCTATTTCAATTTTCTGACCTTTCTTAAACCTGTTATTCTTGTACAGTTAAATTTACCTTCATTATATGTGCATGTGCTAAGGTGCTATTGAATGTGCCCATTTATACAGACTTGCAAATGGCCCTTTGTATACACTGGTTCATATTTATAAACTCAACTAAATAAGAACAAAATATGTTCTGAGGAGAAAATTGTGTTTATAATGGTCATATCATTCTTTTTGCCTTATTACCCAAACGATATAGTAGAACAAATAGTAACAGAGTAATTATAACATATTAGGTAATACAAACAATTTAGAGATAATTTATTGTATGAAGAAATGATACATGTAGATTACAAGTAAATATTATACTATTTCATATAAGGGGCATGAACAAATGTGAATTTGGGCATTAAAGAATTTCTGGAACCCATTGTTTATTATTATCAATAAGTTACTGTATTTGTTAATTTAATTTATAGGAAGAAACCTTTGAAGGCTACATTCTCCAATACCTGTCTTAATGATCTTTTGGAGGAGAGGTAAGGAGGGCTCTTCCTTAATAGCGCTTTGCTTTGCTTTTCAAATATTCTTCTTACAAGTATAGTAATAGTAGATAAGATTTGTTAATTGACATAGTAACTTCCCACAAAAATGCACAAATGTTGTTTCTTGGCCAATAACAGTTTCTGGGCCAACAACACCAACATTTTAAGTGATAAAAGTTTGTATGCTTTGACCTCAGTATTCAATAAAATTTACACTGTTGAATTTTACTTCTAGAACTTTCTGTTGCAGCTGGTCATTTTCTTCTTCTTCCTTTTATTTTTTCCAACAAACCACATCTCTCTCAGAGGCAGGCCGCCTTTCCAAAGTGCCCCTGCTGCTATTCTTCTTGGTTTTCCCATTTAGCTTCACAGATGCAAGAGAGGAAACTGTAGCGCTCAATGTAGAAACTCTTCTTTCCCTTCAGAATCACTTATCAGTACAATGAAAGCAAACTCTGATATTTCTAACAGTTTGAATTCCCCAATATGTTTGTATCATATACAATTCATATTAAAATTGTGAAGGCCAGTCTTTGAATTAGTTTATCCATCAAACTGACTTTACCTCAAAAGTAACAGTATTTTAGAAGCTGTGGGATTACCCCAAATATGCCTCAATTTAGACTTTTTTTCTTTATTCTTCAATGCTGTTATTTTAGTCTCTAGTTGTATTTGGTTTAGTCTGGGTCTGTGGGTTGCCCTGTCTTTAGGTTTTTTTCCCCATTCATGCTGTATCAGCTCCTTCTCCTGATGTAGGCCTTAAATTGGAACAGCCATGGGTTGGCCACTCCCACAATTTCTGTATCACCATTATCCCAACAAATCTTTCAGGTTGGGCATATTTTTGATGGAAGATTTAGTGGCTGGTTTGAGATCCTAGCACTACTGCTAGGACTTTGCCTGATTATTGGGAGCCTTGTCTAATTGCAGAGGATGGCCAGCTCAGGCTCCATATCCTCCATTTCTAGGAGACTTCCTTAGGTTCATTCTGGTAGATTCCAGGGAGTTTCTGTTGTACTAAGTTTCAATATTGCCTCACTCAATACCCTCTGATTCTTGATTTTTTTTGGATGGGAAAGAGGAAGACTTATGGAAGAGAGGAGTGGGGTGGGTAGTACTAGGATGGATGGAGTTAGGGGAAGTTGTGATCAACATACATGTAAAACATAAAAAGCAAAATTGAGAAAGAAGCTAATTCTTTTTTCCTGAATATTCTATCTGTACAATGAATTACTACATGTAATCCTAACCAGATCTAAGAACCTGCAATTTCACTACTTAAACAGACATAAAAAATTATACATATACAATGAGTAATTATAAAGCAAATATCATAGCAATGAAGGAATCTGGTTAGAGGATACACACACACATACACACACACACACACACACACACACATATATATATACATATATATACTTTTTAAATATTTCATAAGTAGAAATAGTAGAAATAAATTTTAAAAATTAAATAAACATTAATAATGAAAAATATGCAACATGCTATGAAGTTATCCAATAACATATAAAATGAAAATACAAAGACTAAATGAATCAACGTGTTGGTTCTTTGAGAGAAAAAAAAGATATACTAATTTTTCGAAAACTAAGTAAAAGACAGAGGAAGAATATCCAAAATAACAAAATCAGAAAGTAAAAGGAGGATAGAAAAACAAGCTCTGAGGAATCAAAAGATTCATTAGGCCTTAAATTAAAAAACTGTACTTCATAAAACTTGAAAATAAAAGAAATGGACCATTTTAGATACCATTTACTAGAGTTAAATCAAGAGTAGAAAAACAATTTAAATATACCTAAAACCCCTAAGGAAATAGAAGCAGATATTAAAATTCTCTAAATGCAGACTTATAAGAATTACACCAGACTGATCACCAGAGACTATGAAAGCCAAAAGATGCTAGACAGATGTCATACAATCCATAAGAGAACACAAATGCCAGACCAAGCTACTGTATCCAGCAAAACTCTCAATTACCATAGATGGAGAAATCAAGATATTATATGACAAAACTAGATTTACACAATATCTTTCTACAAATCCAGCCCTAAAAGGATAATAGATGGAAAACTCCGACCCAAGGAAAGAAACTACACTATACAGAAAGCAAGAATGTGTTCTCCTAGCAATGACACAAAAAAGAGACACACAAACATAATTCTACATCTAAAAACAAAAATGACAGGAAGCGACAATCACTATTCCTTAATATCTTTCAGCATCAGCAGACTCAATTCTCCAATAAAAAGACATAGACTAACAGACTGGATACATAAAGAGGACCCAGCATTTTGCTGCATGCATGGAACACACCTCAGGGACAAAGACAGAAACTACCTCAGAGTAAATGGCTGGAAAACAACTTTCTAAGAAAATGGTATGAAAAAAAACAAGCTGGATTTGCCATTCCAATATCGAATAAAATTGACTTTCAACCGAAAGTCATTAAAAAAGATAAGGAAGGAAACTTCATATTTATCAAAGGAAAAATCCGCCAAGATAAACACTCAATCCTATATATCTATGCCCCAAATTCAAGGGCACCTAAATTCACAAAAGAAACCTTACTAAGGCCCAAAGCATATATTGAAACTCACAAAATAATAGTAGGAGTTTTCAACATGCCAATTTCATCAATGACAGAAACAGAACAGTGGAAATAAAAATTAAACAGAGACATTAAGAAACTAACAGAAGTTATGAACCAAATGAATTTAACAGATATTTATAAAACATTACATCCTAAAATAAAGGATATTCCTTCTTTTCACCATCTCATGGAACCTTTTCCAAAATTGGGCATATAATCAATCACAAAACAGGTCTCAACAGATACAGGAAGATATAAATAATCCCATGCACCTTGTCAGATTACCATGAACAAAGACTGATCTTCAATAACAACAATAATGATAGAAAGCCAGCATGTACATGGAAGTTGAACAACAATCTACTCAATGAAAACTTGGTCACGGAAGAAATAAAGAAAGAAATTAAAGACTTCTTAGAATTTAATGAAAATGAAGACAAAATATTCCCAAACTTATGCGACACAATGAAAGTGGTACTAAGAGGAAAACTCATAGCTCTGAGTGCCTGCAAAAAGAAACAGGAGAGCATATGTCATCAGCTTGACAGCACACCCAAAAGCTCTAAAAAAAAAAAAAAAAAAAAAAAAAAAGAAAGAAATTGGTAAACTCAAGAGGAGTAAAAGGCAGGAAATAGTCATACCCACGGCTGAAATCAACCAAGTAGAAATGAAAAGAACTATAAAAAGAATCAACAAAACCAATAGCTGGTTCTTTGAGAAAATAAACAAGATAGATAAAACCTTAACCAGACTATCCAGAGGTCATAGAGAGTGTATCCAAATTGACAAAATCAGAAATGAAAAGTAAGACATAACAACAGAATCTGAGAAAATTAAAAAAAAAAACAAATCAGCTTCTACTACAAAAGCACATATTCAACAAAACTGGAAAATCTGGATGAAATGGACAATTTCCTAGACAGATACCAGGTATCAAAGTTAAATCAGGAACAAATAACCAATCTAAACAACCCCATAACTCCTAAAGAAATAGAAGCAGAAATAAAAAGTCTCCCAACAAAAAAGATTCCAGATGAGTTTCATGCAGAATTCTATCAGATCTTTCTAGTAGACCTCATACCAATACTGTCCAAACTATTCCAGAAAATAGAAACAGAAGGAGCACTACCAAATTCCTTTTATGAAGCCAAAATTACTCTTATACCAAAACCACACAAAGATCCAACATAGAAAGAGAACTTCACCAATTTCCCTTGTGAATATTGATGCAAAAATACTCAATAAATTTCTTGCAAACCAAATCCAAGAACACATAAAAAAAATCTTCTATCATGATTAAGAAGTCTGCAAACCCAGGGATGCAGGGATGGTTTAATATACTGAAATACATCAACATAATCCACTATATAAACAAACTAAAAGATAAGAACCACATGATCATTTCATTAGATGCTGAGAAAGCATTTGACAAAATTCAACTCCCATTAATGATAAAAATCTTGGAAAGATCAGGAATTCAAGGTCCATATCTAAACATAGTAAAAGCAAAATACAGCAAACCAGTAGCTAACATCACACTAAATGGAGAGAAACTTGAAGCAATCCCACTAAAATCAGGGACAAGACAAGGCTGCCTACTTTCTCCCTACTTATTCAGTATAGTACTTGAATTTCTAGCCAGAGCAATCAGACAATGAAAAGAGGTCAAAGGGATACAAATTGGGAGGGAAGATATCAAAACATCACCATTTGCAGATGATATGGTAGTATACTTAAGTGACCTCAAAAGTTCCACCAGACAACTACTTAACCTGATAACCAAATTCAATCAAGTGTCAGGCTATAAAATTAAATCAATGAAATCAGTATCCTTCCTCTACTCAAAGAATAAATAGGCTGAGAAAGAAATTATGGAAATGACACCCTTTACACTAGTTCCAAATACTTTAAAATATATTGGTGTGACTTTAACAAAGCAAGTGACAGATCTGTATGACAAGAACTTCAAGTCTCTGAAGGAAGAAATTGAAGATCTCAGAAGATAGAAAATCTCCCATGCTCATGGACTGGCAAGATTAATATAGTAAAAATGGCCATTTTGCCAAAAGCAATCTACAGATTCAATGCAATCCCCATCAAAATTACAACTTAATTCTTTATAGAGATAGAAAAAGCAATATGAAAATTCATTTGGAATAACAAAAAACACTGCATATGGAAAACTATATTTAACAATAAAATAACTTCTGGGAGAATCACCATTCCTGACTTCAAGCAGTATTACAGAGCAATAGTCATAAAAACTGTATGGTATTGGCAGATAGATCAGTGAAATAGAATTGAAGACCCAGAAATGAACCCATACACCTATGATCACTTGATCTTTGACAAAGAGCTAAAACCATCCAATGGAAGAGAGATAGCATTTTCAACAAATTGTGCCAGTTCAACTGGAGGTCAGCATGTAGAAGCGTGCAGATCGATTCATTCTTATCATCATGTACAAAGCTTATATTCAAGTGGATGAAGGACCTTTATATAAAAGCAGATACACTCAAGCTAATAGAAGAAAAAGTGGGGAAGAATCTCAAACACATGAGCACTGGGGAACTTTTCCTGAATAGAATACCAATGGCTTATGCTCTAAGATCAAGAATAGACAAATGTGACCTCATAAAACTGCAAAGCTTCTGTAAGGCAAAGCACACTGTCATTAGGACAAAATGGCAATGAACATATATATTGGGAAAAGATCTTTATCAATCCTACATCTGAAAGAGGGCTAATATCCAAAATATACAAAGAACTCAAAAAGTTAGACCCCAGAGAGCCAAATAACCCTATTAAAATGGGGTACAAAGGTTAACAAAACATTCTTAGGTGAGGAATATCAAATGGCCAAATAGCACCTAAAGAAATGTTCAACACCCTTAGTCATCACAGAAATGCAAATCAATACCACCCTGAGATTCCACCTCACACCAGTCGGAATGGCTAAGATAAAAACTCAGGTGACAGAAGATGCTGGTGAGGGTGTGGAGAAAGAGGAACACTCCTCCATTGTTGGTGGGACTGCAAACAGGTACAACCACTCTGGAAATCAGTCTGGAAGTTCTTCAGAAAATTGAACATTCCACTACCTGAGGACCCAGCTATACCTCTCCTGAGCATATACCCAAACAACGCTCCAACATATAACAGAGACACATGCTCTACTATGTTCATAGCAGGCTTATTTATAATAGCCAGAAGTTGGAAAGAACCCAGATGCCCTTCAACGGAGGAATGAATTAAAAAATTGTAGTACATCTACACAATGGAGTAATACTCAGCTATCAAAAACAATGACTTCATGAAATTCATAAGCAAAAGGAATGAACTAGAAAATATCGTGCTGAGTGAGGTAACACAATCACAGAAAAACACACTCTGTATGTACTCATTGATAAGTGGATATTAGCACAAAAGCTTGAATTATCCAAGGTTTAATCCACACACCACAGGAAGCTAAAGAAAAATGATGACTAAAATGTGGATGCTCCCACTACTTAAAAGGGGAAATAATCCATAGGAGATGATATAAAAGCAAAGTTTATTGCAGAGACTCAAGGAAGGGTCATTCAGAGCCTGCCCCGCATATGGCCTATATATTTACAGCCACCAAAACTAGATAAGATTGATGAAGCTAAAAAGTGCATGCTGAATGTGACCCGCTATAGATCTCTCCTGAGAAACATAGCCAGAGCATGTCCAATACAGAGGTCAATGCTAGCAGTAAACCACTGAACTGAAAACAGGACCCTTTTGGGAGGAATTAGAGGAAGGATTGAAAGAGCTGAAGGAGCTTGCAATCCTGTAAGAAGAACAATTCCAACTAACCAGAGCTTAGAGGGACTAAACCACTATGGAAAGTCTATACATGGACTGACCCAGAGCTCCAACGGCATATGTAGCATTGAAAAGCTTTGTTTAGGCACCAGTCGAAGGGGAAGCCCTTGGTCCTACCAAGGTTGGACCCTAGAGGAGGGGAATGTTGGGCGGGCAGTAAGGGGGATGTATGGGGGAACACCCATATTCCCATATGGAGGAGGGTTAAGGGATTGGGGCTTATGGACAGGAAACTGAGAAAGAGAATACCACTTGATATGTAAGTAAAGAAATATTTCTAATAAAAAAGAATTTAAAAAATTCTCTCAACCACAAAAGGTACAAGGGCATATTGTTTTAGCACAGAACTCTAACAGACTTGAAAAAAGAGATAATAGTTCTCCAATTATTTCAAAAAAATTGAAATGGAATAAACCTTGTCTAACTCATTTCATGAGGCCATACATCTTGATAGCTAAATCACATGAAGACTCAAAAAAAGTAGATATTTTCAGATAAATTTCCCTCATGAACTTTGACACAATGGTATTCAAAAATATTCACAAAAGAAATTCAAAAACATGCTGAAATAATCATACACCATCAAGTAGACTTCATGCCAAAGATGCAGGAATGGTTCAACAGGAAAATTTGCCAATGCAGTCGACCATATAAACAAACTGAAAGAAAACAAATGAATGACTTTCTCATTAGATGCTGAAAAGCTTTTGACAAAATCTAACAATCCTTCATGATAAAAGTCTTAGAGAGATCAGGGATATGAGGCACATACTTCAACACAATAAAAGCAATACACGGCAAGTCAATAGCGAATTAAACATGAAAAAGCTATTACATGATAAGGAGAGAAATTCAAAGCAATTCCATTATGGTCAACATAGAAGAGCTGTCAAAGAACATTCTACTGGAAATTTTCACCCACAACCCTGCCTGGCAGCTGCTGTACAACTGTTGCCTGGTCTACATCCTCTGGGAAAACCTCATCAATATGGTGATCCTATGAAAGTGCATGAGCCTTTGAGAGGGTTTTGTTACCAAAGAACAGGACTAGTCCATGAAAGATTGGAAGATCTTCTATATCCTGTGCAGCCTGCAGAGGAACCTCCTTTGGAACCTTGTGCTGAAGAGAACGTGAGATAATGGTGGATAGACTCCACAGGGGGTGGGGAGCGAGTGGAAGGCAGAGAACCTCGCTGGGGACCATGGCACAAGCTTTCCCGACAACAAGGTTAAGAAGTATTCTGTCACCTCTTTTGAGATGTGTCTCATGTCCCAGATGGTGGACCTCAAAGCTGAGGGCTACTTGTACTACACCTTTTGGCCTGAAATTGTGGTTAAGGAATGATGTGATCCCAGAACAGAGTGTGGCTGCACCTCTCACCTCTGGGTGCAACTGGCCTCTACTGACTACATTGTCTTGGCCTCCTTTGAGCCTCCACCTGTGACCATCACATAGTGGCATGATTCCAAATGGCAAGAGATCTCCCACACATTCTCTAGTTACCCTCCAGGCATAGATCACACCATTTTTCAACATGGGAGCAGGGACACCTAGTTCTGAAAAGGCTGATATGGCCCTTATTTCACCAATAGCAGCATCACTATCAGCCACAGGGCAGTTAAGAACCCTGCCCCTCACAGAACTCTACTGTAAGATACTGTAATAATTGGAGGAAACACCCAGCTTTGGCTTTAAAATTCATGAGGGCAGACTTTATCTATCTGTCCACCTCTGCTGAGGTTGGACAAAGGGTCCCTCCTGGCAAGAGCTAAGCCCTTAGTTGGCAGGAAGGTCCGCAGTCCCATAAGCACCTGCCCTATACAATCTTGGGCAAACCCATCAATTCAATGGTGATACAGTCACACATTGCTGACATTTTATTTTCAGTAACTAAAATAGATAAATAAATCAGAAACAAGATGAGCCTATCTACTCTTTCTATATGTATTCAATATAGTATTTGAAGCTTTAACTAGAGCAAAATGATTACTAAAGGAGATCAAGGGGGTAAATGGGAAAGAAAGGAATCAAAATGTCATTATTTGCAGATAATGTGACAGTATACATTGGGCAATGCAAAAAAAATGTTACCAAGGAATTTCTATAGCAGACACCTTTAGCAAAGTGGGTGGATAAAAATTGAAATGAAGAATTAATACCCCCTATGTATAGATGATAAATGAGCTAAGAAGCAATCAGAGAAACAGCTCCATTCAGAAGAGTCAAAGCAATATAAGATAGCTTCCTGTAATCTAACCAAGGAAATAAAAGACTTGTATGACAACTACTTCAAGTTATTGACAAAACACATTAAAAAAGATATCTGAAAACAGAAATATTTCCCATGTTCATGAATCTGTAGGACTAACAGAAAAGATTTATTTCTTGTATTTTCTTGTGTGTAGTTACCTTCCTTGTGTTTGGAATTTTCCTTCATAGGGCTGGTTCTGTGGAACGATATTTTTAATTTTTTTTTTATTAACTTGAATATTTCTTATATACATTTCGAGTGTTATTCCCTTTCCCGGTTTCCGGGCAAACATCCCCCTCCCCCCCCCTCCTTATGGGTGTTCCCCTCCCCAACCTCCCCCCTTTGCCGCCCTCCCCCCAACAGTCTAGTTCACTGGGGGTTCAGTATTAGCAGGACCCAGGGCTTCCCTTCCACTGGTGCTCTTACTAGGATATTCATTGCTACCTATGAGGTCAGAGTCCAGGGGTCAGTCCATGTATAGTCTTTAGGTAGTGGCTTAGTCCCTGGAAGCTCTGGTTGCTTGGCATTGTTGTACATATGGGGTCTCAGCCCTTCAAGCTCTTCCAGTTCTTTCTCTGATTCCTTCAACGGGGGTCCCTATTCTCAGTTCAGTGGTTTGCTGCTGACATTCACCTGTATTTGCTGTATTCTGGCTGTGTCTCTCAGGGCATCTACACTTCCTGCACTTCTTTGCTTCATCCATCTTGTCTAATTGGGTGGCTGTATATATATGGGCCACATGTGGGGCAGGCTCTGAATGGGTGTTCCTTCAGTCTCTGTTTTAATCTTTGCCTCTCTCTTCCCTGCCAAGGGTATTCTTGTTCCCCTTTTAAAGAAGGAGTGAAGCATTCACATTTTGATCATCCATCTTGAGTTTCATTTGTTCTAGGCATCTAGGGTAATTCAGGCATTTGGGCTAATAGCCATTTATCAATGAGTGCATACCATGTATGTCTTTCTGTGATTGGGTTAGCTCACTAAGGATGATATTTTCCAGTTCCAACCATTTGCCTACATATTTCATAAACTCATTGTTTTTGATAGCTGAGTAATATTCCATTGTGTAGATGTACCACATTTTCTGTATCCATTCCTCTGTTGAAGGGTATCTGGGTTCTTTCCAGCTTCTGGCTATTATAAATAAGGCTGCTATGAACATAGTAGAGCACGTGTCTTTTTTATATGTTGGGGCATCTTTTGGGTATATGCCCAAGAGAGGTATAGCTGGATCCTCAGGCAGTTTAATGTCCAATTTTCTGAGGAACCTCCAGACTGATTTCCAGAATGGTTGTACCAGTCTGCAATCCCACCAACAATGGAGGAGTGTTCCTCTTTCTCCACATCCTCGCCAGCATTTGCTGTCACCTGAGTTTTTGATCTTAGCCATTCTCACTGGTGTGAGGTGAAATCTCAGGGTTGTTTTGATTTGCATTTCCCTGATGACTAAAGATGTTGAACATTTCTTTGGGTGTTTCTCAGCCATTCTGCATTCCTCAGCTGTGAATTCTTTGTTTAGCTCTGAACCCCATTTTTTAATAGGGTTATTTGCCTCCCTGCGGTCTAACTTTTTGAGTTCTTTGTATATTTTGGATATAAGGCCTCTATCTGTTGTAGGATTGGTAAAGATCTTTTCCCAATCTGTTGGTTGCCGTTTTGTCCTAACCACAGTGTCCTTTGCCTTACATAAGCTTTGCAGTTTTATGAGATCCCATTTGTCGATTCTTGATCTTAGAGCATAAGCCATGGGTGTTTTGTTCAGGAAATTTTTTCCAGTGCCCATGTGTTCCAGATGCTTCCCTAGTTTTTCTTCTATTAGTTTGAGTGTGTCTGGTTTGATGTGGAGGTCCTTGATCCACTTGGACTTAAGCTTTGTACAGGGTGATAAGCATGGATCGATCTGCATTCTTCTACATGTTGACCTCCAGTTGAACCAGCACCATTTGCTGAAAATGCTATCTTTTTTCCATTGGATGGATTTGGCTCCTTTGTCAAAAATCAAGTGACCATAGGTGTGTGGGTTCATTTCTGGGTCTTCAATTCTGTTCCATTGGTCTATCTGTCTATCTCTGTACCAATACCATGCAGTTTTTATCACTATTGCTCTGTAATACTGCTTGAGTTCAGGATAGTGATTCCCCTGAAGTCCTTTTTTTATTGTTGAGGATAGTTTTAGCTATCCTGGGTTTTTGTTATTCCAGATGAATTTGCAAATTGTTCTGTCTAACTCTTTTGAAGAATTGGATTGGTATTTTGATGGGGATTGCATTGAATCTGTAGATCGCTTTTTGGTAAATGGCCATTTTTACTATATTAATCCTGCCAATCCATGAGCATGGAGATCTTTCCACCTTCTGAGGTCTTCTTCAATTTCTTTCTTCAGTGTCTTGAAGTTCTTATTGTACAGATCTTTTACTTGCTTGGTTAAAGTCACACGAGGTATTTTTATATTATTTGGGTCTATTATGAAGGGTGTCGTTTCCTAATTTCTTTCTCGCTTGTTTCTCTTTTTGTGTGAGAGGAAGGCTACTGATTTATTTGAGTTAATTTTATACCAGCCACTTTGCTGAAGTTGTTTATCAGCTTTAGTAGTTCTCTGGTTAGAACTTTTGGGATCACTTAAATATACTATCATATCATCTGCAAATAGTGATATTTTGACTTCTTCTTTTCCGATCTGTATCCCTTGATCTCCTTTTTGTTGTCTGATTGCTCTGGCTAGAACTTCAAGAACTATATTGAATAAGTAGGGAGAGAGTGGGCAGCCTTGTCTAGTCCCTGATTTTAGTGGGATTGCTTCAAGTTTCTCTCCATTTAGTTTAATGTTAGCCACTGGTTTTGCTGTTTATGGCTTTTTACTATGTTTAGGTATGGACCTTGATTTCCTATTCTTTCCAGGACTTTTATAATGAAGGGGTGTTGAATTTTGTCAAATGCTTTCTCAGCATCTAATGAAATGATCATGTGGTTTTGTTCTTTCAGTTTGTTTATATAATGGATCACGTTGATGGTTTTCTGTATATTAAACCATCCCTGCATGCCTGGGATGAAGCCTACTTGATCATGGTGGATGATTGTTTTGATGTGCTCTTGGATTCGGTTTGCCAGAATTTTGTTGAGTAGTTTTGCGTCAATGTTCATAAGGGAAATTGGTCTGAAATTCTTTCTTTGTTGGGTCTTTGTGGTGGTTTAGGTATAAGAGTAATTGTGGCTTCATAGAAGGAATTCCCGGTGGTGCTCCATCTGTTTCAATTTTGTGGAATAGTTTGGATAATATTGGTATGAGGTCTTCTATGAAGGTCTGATAGAATTCTGCACTAAACCCGTCTGGACCTGGGCTCTTTTTGGTTGGGAGACCTTTTAATGACTGCTTCTATTTCCTTAGGAGTTATGGGGTTGTTTTAACTGGTTTATCTGTTCCTGATTTAACTTCCGGTACCTGGTATCTGTCTAGGAAATTGTCCATTTCCTGTAGATTTTCAAGTTTTGTTGAATATAGGCTTTTATAGTAAGATCTGATGATTTTTGAATTTCCTCTGAATCTGTAGTTATGTCTCCTTTTCATTTCTGATTTTGTTAATTTGGACACACTCTCTGTGTCCTCTCGTTAGTCTGGCTAGGGTTTATCTATCTTGTTGATTTTCTCAAAGAACCAACTTTTGGTTCTGTTGATTCTTTCTATGGTCCTTTTTGTTTCTACTTGGTTGATTTCAGCTCTGAGTTTGATTATTTCCTGCCTTCTACTCCTCCTGGGTGTATTTGCTTCTTTTTGTTCTAGAGCTTTTTTGGGTGTGCTGTCAAGCTGCTGACATATGCTCTTTCCTGTTTCTTTCTGCAGGCACTCAAGCGCTATGAGTTTTCCTCTTAGCAGCTTTCATTGTGTCCCATAAGTTTGGGTATGTTGTACCTTCATTTTCATTAAATTCTAAAAAGTTTTTAATTTCTTTCTTTATTTCTTCCTTGACCAGGTTATCATTGACTAGAGCATTGTTCAATTTCCCACGTATATGTGGGCATTCTTCCCTTATTGTTATTGAAGACCAGATTTAGGCCGTGGTGATCTGATAGCATGCATGGTATTATTTCTATCTTTCTGTACCTGTTGAGGCCCGTTTTTTGACCAATTATAGGTCATTTTTGGAGAAAGCACAATGAGGAGCTGAGAAGAAGGTATATCCTTTTGCTTTAGGATAGAATGTTCTATAAATATCTGTTAAGTCCATTTGGCTCATGACTTCTCTTAGTCTGTCTACGTCTCTGTTTAATTTCTGTTTCCATGATCTGTCCATTGATGAGAGTGGGGTGTTGAAATCTCCTACTATTATTGTGTGAGGTGCAATGTGTGTTTTGAGCTTTAGTAAGGTTTCTTTTTTACGTAGGGTGCCCTTGTATTTGGGGCATAGATATTTAGGATTGAGAGTTCATCTTGGTGGATTTTCCTTTGATGAATATAAAGTGTCCTTCCTTATCTTTTTTGATGACTTTTAGTTGAAATTGATTTTATTTGATATTAGAATGGCTACTCCAGCTTGCTTCTTCCGACCATTTGCTTGGAAAGTTGTTTCCCAGCCTTTCACTCTGAGGTAGTGTCTGTCTTTGTCTCTGAGGTGTGTTTCCTGTAGGCAGCAGAATGCAGGATCCTCGTTGCGTATCCAGTTTGTTAATCTATGTCTTTTTATTGGGGAGTTGAGGCCATTGATGTTGAGAGATATTAAGGAATAGTGATTATTGCTTCCTGTTATATTCATATTTGGATGTGAGGTTGTGTTTGTGTGCTTTTCTTCTCTTTGTTTTGTTGCCAATACGATTAGTTTCTTGCCTCTTCTTGGGTATAGCTTGCCTCTTTATGTTGGGCTTTACCATTTATTATCCTTTGTAGTGCTGGATTTGTAGAAAGATATTGTGTAAATTTGGTTTTGTCATGGAATATCTTGGTTTCTCCATCTATGTTAATTGAGAGTTTTGCAGGATACAGTAGCCTGGGCTGGCATTTGTGTTCTCTTAGGGTCTGTATGACATCAGTCCAGGATCTTCTGGCCTTCATAGTTTCTGGCGAGAAGTCTGGTGTGATTCTGATAGGTCTGCCTTTATATGTTACTTGACCTTTTTCCCTTACTGCTTTTAATATTCTTTCTTTATTTTGTGTGTTTAGTGTTTTGACTATTATATGACGGAGGTGTTTCTTTTCTGGTCCAATCTATTTGGAGTTCTGTAGGCTTCTTGTATGCCTATGGGTATCTCTTTTTTAGGTTAGGGAAGTTTTCTTCTATGATTTTGTTGAAGATATGTAATGGTCCTTTTGAGCTGGGAGTCTTCCTCTCTTCTATACCTATTATCCTTAGGTTTGATCTTCTCATTGAGTCCTGATTTCCTGTATGTTTTGGACCAGTAGCTTTTTTCTGCTTTACATTATCTTTGACAGTTGAGTCAATGATTTCTATGGAATCTTCTGCTCCTGAGATTCTCTCTTCCATCTCTTGTATTCTGTTGGTGAAGCTTGTATCTACAGCTCCTTGTCTCTTCTTTTGGTTTTCTATATCCAGGGTTATTTCCATGTGTTCTTTCTTGATTGCTTCTATTTCCATTTTTAATTCCTTCAACTGTTTGATTGTGTTTTCCTGGAATTCTTTCAGGGATTTTTGCGATTCCTCTCTGTATGCTTCTACTTGTTCTCTAAGGGAGTTCTTCTACGTCTTTCTTGAAGTCCTCCAGCATCATGATTATGATTTTGAAACTAGATTTGTTTTCTGCTATTTGGATATTCCATGTTTGTTTTTTGGTGGGAGAATTGTCTCCGATAATGCCATGTAGTCTTGATTTCTGTTGCTTGTGTTCTGTAGCCCTGCCATCAGATTATCTCTTTTACTTTGTTCTGCCTGACAGTTAGACTGTCCTATAAGCCTGTGTGTCAGGAGTGTTCTGTTTTACTTTTCTTTCAGCCAGTTATGGGGACAGAGTGTTCTGCTTTTCGTGTGTTTTGCCTCTATAGGTCTTCAGCTGTTCCTGTGGGCCTGTGTCCCGAGATCACCAGGCTGCTTTCTTGCAGCAGAAAAGTTGGTCTTACCTGTGGTCCTGAGGCTCAAGTTCGCTCTCGGGGTGCTGCCCACGGGCTCTCTGCGGTGGCAGCAACAGGGAAGATCTGCACCGCCTCTTCCGGGAGCCTCCGTGCACCAGGGTTCCAGATGGCCTCCGGTGTTTTCCTCTGGAATCAGCAATGTGTGCAGAGAGCAGTCTCTTCTGGTTTCGCAGGCGTGTCTGCCTCTCTGAAGGTTTAGCTCTCCCTCCCACGGGATTTGGGTGCAGAGAACTGTTTATCCGGTCTGTTTCCTTCAGGTTCCGGCGGTGTCTCAGGCAGGGCTCCTGCCTCTCCTGGGCCCTCTCCCACGGGAGCCCAGAGGCCTTATACAGTTTCCTCTTGGGCCAGGGATGTGGGCAGGGGTGGGCAGTGTTGGTGGTCTCTTCTGCTCTGCAGCCTCAGGAGTGCCCACCTGACTAGGCGGTGAGGTCTCTCTCCCACGGGTTTTGGGAGCAGAGAGCTGTTGCGGGCCAGGGTCCACGGGTGTGGGACTTCCGGTAAACACAGGACGTGCCCAGTCCTAGAGGAATTCTGCCTCCGTGTGTCCCGAGATCACCAGGCCGCTTTCTTGCAGCAGAAAAGTTGGTCTTCCCTGTGGTCCTGAGGCTCAAGTTCGCTCTCGGGGTGTTGTCCACGGGCTCTCTGCCGATATTTTTAAAATTTAGTTCTTGTATGGAATATTTTATTTTCTCTGTCTATAATGATTGGAAATTTTCTTAAGTATAGTGGTCTGGGCTGGCATCTGTGATCTCTTAGAGACAGTTAGACATCTTCCCAGGCTCTTCTGGCTTTTAATATCTCTGTTAAAATGTCTTGTGTAATGTCAAATAGGTCTGCCTTTATATGCTATTTGGCCTTTATGCCTTATGGCTTTTAGTATTCTTTCTTTGTTCTATACAATTAATATTTTGATTATTAGGTGACAAGTGATTTTTGCTTCTTAGTCCACTCTATTTGGTACTTTGTAAACTCCTTGTACATTTATAGACATCTCTTTGTTTAGGTTAGGAAAATTTTCTTCAATGATTTTGTTAAAGATATTTTCTGATCCTTTAAGTTGAGAGTGTTCTCCTTCTTTTCCTATCATTCTTAGGTTTTGTCTTTTCATAGTGTTCCACATTTCCTGAATTTGTTTTTAATAGAATCTTTCTAGTTTTACATTTTCTTTGAGCAAGGTATCACTTCTCCTATTTTTCTTCTTTATTTCTTCTTCTAAATCAAAGATTAGATTTAAGACCATTCTACTGTGTCTTCTATGCCTGAGATCCTCTCTTCCATCTCTTTTATTCTGTTGGTGATGCTTGTGTCTGTAGTTCCTATTCTCTTTCCTAGGCTTTCCACTTGTATTTTTTTATTGTCTCTGTTTCCTATTTCAGGACTTGAACAATCTTACTTATTGCTTTCACCAGTTTGATCGTATTTTTATATATTTCTTTATATCTATTTGTTACCTCTTTAAGGACTTCTACATGTTTTATTGTAGCTTCCTATATTTTTTAAAGCCACTAATTGCCTATGTAAAGGCCTCTATAGTTATAATATTAAATTCAAGGACATTTTCTTATGATTCAGGTTTGTTAGAATGTGAGAGCTTGCCTTGTAGGGAAGCTGGCTTCCGTCTGTGCCTCATTGCCCTGACTTTCATTGATTACGTTCTTATGCTAGCCTTTATCTCATTCCTTATAGAAGCAGGACTCTGGGGTTGCAGGCAGAGCTGGTTGTCCCTGATATCAATAGGTTTCTGGGAATACACGTAGGTCTGGCTGTCCTGGTGAAATTTTGACACATATTTGGAGAAATCCAGAAGTAACTAGCCCACAAGCTTCCTCCCTGGAAACTGGACCTCATACTCTCAGAAATTACTTTGTAAACTGGTCAAGGAGAAACAAATCAATAATCAAAATGAACTATAAAGCTTGCAAACTACAACAAGGACTAAAATAGAAAAAAATTTTCCCAATAGTACAATAGCTTCAGGGGAATTAAACCCTGGTCTAATTGTATATTAGGGCTATTTAATATGAGGGAACTCGTGCCTAGTACTACAAACTACACCAAGACCTTGTGATGCAGAGCTTATAGATCTGAACAAAGTATACTAGTCCAATTTCACTGCTCCAGCATAATCTCTAAATGTCTTCTATATACTGACTACATTCCCATGGATGAGGGTCGCTATCACTGCTCATTAAGGAAGTTTCTTTCTTTACAAATCAAAGCATGGACATTGCTACAGAACCTCCAACTGCATGTATAATTGGCATTTGTCTCTTTTACTTCAAGAGAGGGTGGGAATCACTAGCTACATTAATATAAAAATCAACTGACATTATTAATCATAGTTCCTTAATAACATTACATTTTCAAGTCTACTTGAAGTACTGAATTAAAAAAAAGTCTGTTTATGCTATTACATTATACTTATATAACCATAAAAATTGTTAAAAGCTATTTGGAATTATGTTCAGTAGTGATGTTAGAGCACATATTTCCTCTGAATTTTTAATTTAAGTGAAATATATCCAGGACAATGTGGTTATCTCACTTGTAGTTGAACATATTAGGTCCTTGAGAATTTATGTGCCATACTTTGAAATACTTAGAATGATTGTGTGAGGAGTCTGTATAATGAGCCATTAGAAAAGACAGAGTCTATAACTTTAGACTGTCTCTTTCTGAGGGAATGAATAGATAATTTTTCACACAAGCTACCCCACTAACCTTTTCAATGCATTGCTATTGAGCACGTTGCAACTTAACTCTTTTTTTCCTCTTTTTCCTTTCTGATCCCTTTCTTTCCTTCTTGTTTCTTTGTTTCTTTATTTCTTTTTACTTTCTTATTTTCTCCTGTCTTGGTTTCTAGCATAAAAAGTAATAGTTTGGAGAATGCACTTTTGTACAAACCTGTGTGAAAAGTTTATTTGTTAATTTCCTCCTAATAACTTATAGGAATTCTACAATATTCTTGAACAAGCAGATGTAAACATTGCTCTCTAAAAAGTAGGATATATTTTTTACCAAATGAGCATGACATATTTTAGATTTCCTGAGGAAAATTTGTTATTTTAAAAGATGTAACACTTTTTCCTAAAGGGTGGGAGATTCTAAAGCATTTTTTCATGTAGAAGCCTTCATAGAGTGTAGAGATCAAACAACTACACACTTCATTCTCAAAGCTATATTGCTTTTATATCACCAGGAATAAAACTTTTAAAATCTTGTATTTGACATAAATAAGTTTGTTTTAGTCTAGAATGTAAAATAATTTCAAAAGGAAATCCCACCATTAAGCTATAAAATTTCACCTTTAAGATGGCTTCAACAAAGTAGGGGGATTCCTTTAGCTTTATAGTGTGTATCACTCACTGCCTACCTTCTCTTTTACTATACTCCTGCTATGGAAATAGCCTACAAATTTAGCCATGACTAAATGTTCCTGTGCAAAACTCAAATCAAAAGCCCCAACTATTTCATACATATCTTCTTTTGGACACAAAAGATAATTCAGTATAATTATACTTGTTAGAAAAAAATAAGCAAACATCTGTCATGGGACTAAATTGATTTGAAATCTCTACAAATATCTTAGACATAAGAAAACAAACAAGCTGTCCCTCTCTTGTTCTTGATCTTGCTTTCCTGCCCCTTCTCTGTCCTCCCATTACCCTCTCCCCTCTCCCCTAAGCTCATGGTTCTCTACTCTTCTCTTCCTTCCTTCCCTCCCTCCCCCCTCTCTCTTTCTGCCTTTCTCTGCATCTACTACCCTCTTAACTCCCCTCCCCATGCTCTGAATAAACTCTTTTATATACTAAAGAAAGACAGAAAGAAATAAAACAGCACAATGAAAATGTGTGTTCACAAAAAAAAATGGCCCCTTCTTTATGCTAATAGTCTTCTTGAGTGTACTTGCAAGAAAGTTATCATTTATTGAAGATATAATGTGCAACAGTCTGCATGCATAAGAGTCCTGAAGAAACTAGGAAGTTTTCATGTAAAACTCCAAACAACTGATTCAGCAATTTTCTTCGTTAGTCTGAATGTCATTTGTGCAGAACTGTGTACAAATGTGCTGAGTGTGTTTCACTATTATATTTTCTTACAATAATACATAATTTTTCTTTACATAAACACACCAATGAGTAATATCATGTCTTGTATATGTATTAAACTACCTCAAGAGGTTTATCATTCTTACAAGCTTTCATTATATCAGAATAAATGTAAAAATTATCTAGCCATAAATCATCTTTTGTTAATAAAGTGTTTAAATTATTTAGCAAATTGAGTAAAGAGTAAGCCAAGGAATGACAAACTGATCAACTTCTTAAATTATTGAAGGCAAAGCTCCTTCTACAAAATACATATTTTATTGTACTCAATTTAAGCATTAATAATACATAGTACTAAGAAAACCACATGCAATTTTTTTTTCTTGTAAATAAAGAGTCTGTTTCAATAAATGAGATCTGTGGTTTCCTTCTGTGAGCCCTTTTATTTGGTTATTATGTTGCTGTTTGATTGTTTCTTCTCCTTATTTAAATATTTAATGAAAGGTTTTATCCATTCTTTTCCTGAGGCTTTGAGGCAAAGGGCATAATTTAAAAATATCGAATAAGTAAACAAATGTCATAATACTGGAAAACTTGGGATATGCAAAATATATTAAAACCCCAGTTTTCATAATAGAATAACAAATTCTACTTTTCTCTTTAGGAGACAAACTGTAAGAAATGAGGTTCAATAATTCCAAAATATTTTACCAGACAGCTAGGCAGTGCTGCCTTTTATACTATATCTGTTGCCGTGTCACACTCACACTTACACTTCAGAAATAATTGAAGTGATGAAAATAAGTCCTATTAAACATTACTTCAAAAATTATCAAAGCCTTCGTTAATATTTTCTAATACCATACTGAATAGACACAGTTGGTGAAGAGGATCTTTTGACCACGATTAAGACAGTGAAATATGTGAGTAAGTAATAATAATAGTGTTCACTTTTTGCAGGAATATACATGTATGAAGTTGCGTGGTGGTCTCATGTTGGTCTTAGTAAGAGCACCTTTACTTATGTTTATGAATATCAGGTATTGATATCAAGCGTCTTTCCTAGTGACTCTTCTCACTGTTTTCTGAGACTGGAACTCTTGCTGACATACACTTTGAATGCTAAAATAGTTGTCCAATTAGCTGTGTAGACTATTCTGTTTCATCTGTTACTAAAGATATAAAATCTGGGAACTAGTTAGGGAAGAGTGTTGAAAATAAATATAGAAGAAAGAGATGTGATGGATATATTACTGTAAGGGCATCTGAAAAATTGATAGAGTCATACTAATATTTACCCCCAAAATATAATACATACATGCCTGTGTGAAAGTCTACATTTAACTTTTGGGTGAATTTTTTAACCTGGGCTTATAATGTTCTTATAATGTTAGAAAAGCCAAAGACTATTTAACAAAAACCTTAATAACATAAATGAAGGGTCTTATTTTGATCACAGCTGTGTTTGTGTGGTGTGTGTTTGTGTGTGTTTGTGAGTGTATATGTATGTATCTGTGTTTCTGTGTGTGTCTGTGTGTGTTGCTCTGTGTGTGTGTGTATGTGTGTGTATGTGTATATATGTGCCAATTTGAATAGTCGTATTATTCCATGTTACTTGTTTTGGGTCCCTGTAGAACAATGGTATACCCTCTACTTGGACTGACTTAGTCTGCCTCTTCAATGGTGGGGCCTAAAGAGCACCACCAGATGGAGGAGTACCCTCACACCAAGGAAGCCACTAGGTATTTCTCCAGGCATTCCACCAGCACTCTGGTACAGCTTGGGAATTGAGAGGGTTGCAGATTTTCTCCAGTCCTTTCTGCTGATGCTCAAATTCTTCCTTCTCTGCAGTCTGGTTCTGATGCAGCGAGCTGATGATTTCATTGCACTTGTCAAGAACCTTATGTTTGTCTTCATCATTGATCTTGCCTTGAAAGTTCTCATCTTCAACAGTTGTTTTCATGTGGAAGGCATAAGACTCTAGTGAATTCTTGGAGGAAGTCTTATTTATCGCTCCTCATCCTCAGGTTTGTACTTCTCAGCTTCTTGGGTTATGTGCTCAATATCCTCCTTACTCAAGCAGCCCTTGTCATTGGCGATGGTGATCTTGTTCTCCTTTCTTGTGCTCTTATCTACAGCAGAAATATTGACGATTCCATCGCAATATCAACCACCTGAGGAACCCCATTGGGTGCTGGAAGAATTCTGTGACCTCAAACTTTCCAAGCAGGTTGTTGACCTTTGCCATGGCCTTTTACCTTCATACACCTGGATGAGTACACTTGGCTGGTTGTCAGAGTAGGTGGTTTAAGTCTGGGTCTGCTTCATGGGAATGGGGTTTTGCAGTTGATGAGAACTGTCATGACTCCACCAGCAGTTTCAATACAAAGGAAAAGAGGAGTAGCATTTAATTTAAGAGCAGCAAATACTGAACATTCTCAGACTTTTCTCCAGGTAGATTGACTGCCTGGACAGCTGCACCATAGTCAACAGCTACATCGGGGTTAATTTTCTTATTCGGTTGTTTTCTTTTTTTTTTTCATTTGCATTTATTTTTATTTATTTTTTTTATTATTATTAACTTGAGTATTTCTTATATATACATTTGAAAGTGTTATTCCCTTTCGGTTTCCGGGCAAACATCCCCGCCCCCTCCCCTTCCTTATGGGTGTTCCTCCCAACCCTCCCCCATTGCTGCCCTCTCCCCAACAGTCTAGTTCACTGGGGGTTCAGTCTTAGCAGGACCCAGGGCTTCCCTTCCACTGGTGCTCTTACTAGGATATTCATTGCTACCTATGAGGTCAGAGTCCAGGGTCAGTCCATGTATAGTCTTTGGGTAGTGGCTTAGTCCTGGAAGCTCTGGTTGGTTGGCAATTCGGTTGTTTTCTATTGAAGAAGTCTTGCAGAAGTTTCTGGATCTTGGGGATTCTGGTAGAACCACCCACCAGGAGAATATCATGAATCTGTGAATTGTCTAGTTTTGTGTCTTGAAGGGCCTTCTCTACAGTGTCCAGTGTGCTACAGAACAGGTCAGCATTCAATTCCTCAAATTGAACACAAATAATGGATGTATAGAAGTCAATTCCCTCAAATAGGGAATCAATCTCAACACAGGCCTAGGTGCTAGAGGAGAGGGTGTGCTTGGCCTGCTCACAGGCAATGTGGAGACACCAGACATCTTTCTTGTTCTCACTGATGTCCTTCTTGTGTTTTTACTTAAACTCAGCAATGAAATGGTTGACCATTCTGTTCTCAAAGTCTTCTCCACACAAGTGGGCGTTTCCAACTGTTGATTTGACTTCAAAAATTACATCCTCAACAGTGAGGATTGACACATCAAAAGTGCTACCTCAGAGCATTCCTTTTAGTTCCACCCTTCTTATCTAAGTCATAAGTAATAGCAGCAGAAGTTGGTTCACTAATGACTCGAAGTACATTGAAACCAGCAATAGTTTCAGTATCTTTTTATGTCTGCTGCTGAGAGTCATTGAAGTAAGCTGGCACTGTGACCACAGCATTGGTTACAGTCTTAACAAGGTAAGCTTTGGCAATTTCCAATTCGCAGTACCATTGAGGACACTTCCTTTTTGTCTCCTCTTTGTATTTGCCTTGGACCTTGGGCCTGGCTGCATTATTCACCACCATGAAGGGCCAGTGCTTCATGTCAGACTGAACAACAGCATCATCAAAGCTACATCTGATCAGACAGAGGTTTGGCATCAAAAACTGTGTTGGTGTGGGGTTCATTGCAGTCTGATTATTAGCTGCATCCCCAATTAATCATTCTGTGTCAGTGAAAGCAATATAGCTCAGTGTGTTGTTGTTACTCTGGTCATTGGCAATTTTTTCCATCTTTCCATGCTGAAAGACACCCACACAAGTGTAGGTAGTGCCAAGATCAATGCCAGCTGTAGGTCCCTTAGACATGGTTGCTTGCATGTAGGCCCAGCTGTGCTGACTATAAGACCACACAAATACCCGAAAGCTGGTTCTGCGTTCAATGAACCATCAATGAAATGTTTAAAACATTACAAACTATTGACATTTTCTCTGGTTTCTCACTAGAAGTGTAAGTTAAGGCCCTATTGCTAAAGACAGCATTCACATTAAACACTGGGTAGAGAGAACATGGAGCTGTCACCGAGTTGAATGTTTCCTACCTGAGGACTATCGGAAGAAAACATGGAAGCTTCCAAAGGAGGGCGGCAACCAAAAGTAACATCCACATAGGAAGTCTATGAACCACAAGAATGGCCAGCAGGACACAGTAATTAGAGGAGTACAGTAATTGATAGCTGCTCTTGCTCTCCCTCTCTCCCATTCTCCTCATTTCTCTCTCTCCATGTGCTTAGGGGCAGGTTCTCTCTCTCTCTCTCTCTCTCTCTCTCTCTCTCTCTCTCTCTCTCTCTCTCTCTCTTCCTTTTTCCCCCTGTCTCCTTTCTCTCTGTGACTTTCTCTCAACTTCCCTCCCCAATCACTAAATAAACTCTATACTGTACTTTAAAAAAAAGTGGTTGATAACCAACGAGTCTTGAACTCTGCTTAAAACCAACTGAACAAAGAAGAAAACATGTTTTGTATAGGAAACAAAATACTCAATTTGGGTAAAGACATGAATCTTGGAAGAAACCTACTGCTTCTATATTACTAAACCAGCGTAATATGAACCACATTCTGAGTATTTATCCTTTTACCTGTACATAGGTAAAATAACTGTCTTCTTGACCCATTGTCAAATAATCTTCTCTTTGAAACACAAAGAAACCATTACAGAAGTCACAAAAAAATCAAAATGCAGATATATTGAGCTCAATTCCAATGTATACAACTAAAAAACATAGGTGCTTAACATCTACGTTTTACATGACACTCTACCTGTAATATATGAAGAAATTTCTATTCCTCAGGAAAATATAGACCAATATATGGATATTACAAAAGTCAAACTTAGTCAATAAATACATTTGATGGGGGGGGGTGACTGACAGAATGTGAAAATTCCAGCATAAATGCAGAGTGTATCCCAAGCACCAACCCTTCTATAGCAGACGTTATTGGTAGTCTATAGCTGCTGGGGAAGAAAAAATACTTACGTTTTTCATATCTGGATAAGGGTAGATATCCCATGTTCCAATGGATGACATTATATACTTGCATATAGGATAAGCACTAATTAAACTTATTGGGTTATTAAAAACAAAAGATGTAAAATTGAGAACGGGCAAACTGGGTGCAGATGTACGATGGAAAACTGATAGATATGATCCTATTTGACTGTAAACCTGTGTAAAAATGTAAAGAATATTTCAAGTTAATATTTAAGAAGAAGACATAAATGTAGAATGGGGATTTGTAAAGGTCAGTTTGATAGACTTAAACAGGAAAAATGTAATGTAATTTGAATCATATTTCAGCTTATATGTATGTCCTTTTAAAGGATCACAATAAATAATATTAAAACATAATAAAAACATTGTATATTACTATCATAAGTTATAATTAACACAGCATTTCCCATAGCTTAAGTGTTTCTAATTATCACAAATATTTAATGCTAGATTGCAAACATAACAAAACCTCAAAGATTTGGTACATGTTGACATGTTATTTGATTTTAATATATTTTGTTTTTTATTTCATTGTTTGATAATTCTAAAACATATTCTTCTGAAACCTTTATTTGGGGATGGCATGGACTATTTTGCAAACCCAACAATAAAATTCTTATGTATAAAAATGAAATTTGCTTTTAATTTACATATAATTTAGCTAAGATGAGAACATTCCTGTAGAGATCTTTGAATAGCTAAAGGCATAGAAGTGACTAAGAATTTTTCGAACATGGTTGGAGAGGCCTTTGGTCTTGTGAAGGCTTGATGACCCAGTGTAGGGGAATATCATGGTGGTGACGTGGGAATGGGTGGGTATCAGGGGGAGCATCTTCATAGAAGCAGGGGATGGGGGAATGGGATAAGGAGTTTGTGTAGGGGAAACCAGGAAAGAGGATAACATTTGAAAAGTAAATAAATAAAATATCCAATAAAAAAAGATTTTTCGAACAATTAGAGTATAATTTTTTTCTAGTGGCAACAATGTATATCCCAAGTTTCTCACACAGTCGTGGATAATTGCTGTGAGTGTGTGTGTATGTGTGTGAGTGTGTGTGTTTGTGTGTGTGTGTGTGTGTGTATGTGTGTGTGTGTAATAGAAAGAGAGGGAGAGGGAGAAGAAGAGGGAGAGGGAGGTTGACCTGAGCTTGCTGATGCCTGATGCTTTACTGCTTTCTTCCTCGCTGACCTGAGAAAGGGGTTCACAATGAACTGGACAATTAGAGTTTGGTTAAAATGGCTGAGCATTTAACTGTTATGAGCTTCTTCTCTCCATCTGTCATTAGCAATGCATGGGCATTCATGTGATTGCTGAGGAGGATTACACTCAGATAATCCTTATAGAGCATGCCCTCTTGACTGAAGACATTCCTCAACTCCATTACTGACTTTTTTCAATATGAAATCAGTAACTAAAATATTATTTATAACTTTGGTGATAATGTTTTCACTGAGTTATATTTACTTTTTAAAAAATTATTAGTTTCTTAGACTATTGGACTAAATACTGAACCATATTCCCCAACTCCTACTGGATATACACGTCACCACTCAACTTGTGTTCTTTATTTTAATCATCACATATACTTTTTGCTGCCCAACTGCTTTTGCATGTGTGCTTTTCCACTGGAGTATTATGCCCTTAGAAGGACCAATATGTTTAAATAACTACCTCTATCCCAGCCCTTATAAATTGCTAATAGCATCATAGATATTGGTGGCAATATAAGCTTGTATAGTAAAATAAGTATAATTTGCCAGTCACATTTATTTTAATCATATCCTAGCATTGTGTTTTTAAAACAAGCAAAATATAAATAGAGCCTTGCTAAGTGATATACAGTACAATGGCTTAGTGGTTTATCAGAAAACCCCTCCCATTAAAAATTATGTGAATCACCTTATCTTTGTTTCCAACTTAATATTCATTAAGATACTTTTAATTTTAATCTCACATGACTATAAATAAGAGTTTTAGGAAATTCTATCGATATTTTTTAATCTTTTCCTTTGTTAAATTTAGCTTAGTTTCATTTTGCCATGTGGTACTCCTGAAAAGATAATATTTTTTCATGAATTTCAATTTTCATGAATTTCTGACACTTTACTTATAGCAATATATGTAATTTCAACATCAGGATCATTAAATCCTCAATAATATCATGCCATATCTTACACATGACAATTATTTTGTTAAACATTTTATATAAATATTTATAGTCAAGCTTTAGTGACACAGCTAAGAGTGAAAGCCCAAGAACTCGCTATTTTCATTCAAAAGTAATGACTTTAGTTTCAACAGCTTATTTATCTTCAGATAATTTCACATGATGCCTGTCTAATCTGAAGACTCTGAAATGTAACTTGTATTCCTAGCTGGTTCTAAGTATTTTAGAAATGGATCAAAACGAAGTTATGATAGAAAAATATCATCAACAAAATTAATAGATCTTTAGTCAAACATTGATAACTAAATTGATCTACTGGTTTCAATCCTGGAAACAGCTCAAAAAGTTAAGCTGAGAAAAATATGGCTGTCTTCTCTTTTCTGCATATGAAAGTCAATGTAATGTCTGATGAGATAAAAGTCTCCAGGTGTTTTCATCTTAAGTGAATGATTATGAAGAAAGAAGATTTTATGATAATCCATGCAATGCTGCCACTCTCTCTGAGATGTATTTTTGGAATACACTGAAATGTACAGTATTGAGTGTGTATATATATATATATATACACACACACAAACACATATATGAATCAGTAAATATTTTCACTGTAGGAAAGGCATGAGAGTAATTCTTGTGTAGTATCAAAGACCACATTAACCAGACATAAAATAGTAAGGATAAGGCATTCCTAACTAAATAGAAGAGCATTATGATAACTGGGAATCATTTTTATGAATCTCATGCTCTACTGAATAAACTGTTTGAACACTAGGAAATCTTTTCTATTAAAATGGGCAAAATGAGAGTAGTCCATACTCCCATTTCCAACGGTGTATGCAAGATATTTCTCAGAATGAATTCAATGACACATTGGGCCGATCACTTTGTTAAACAGGAAATCAAACTTTACAGTCCTCCAAGATTCTATAGCTCATGTTCTTGTATGTAATTGCTGTATTATATTGGTTGCTGTGTAAATAGACAATCATTTTATTTAAAAGGTTGATATATATGACATATGCTTAGAGTCAGTCTTCATTTAATAACAGATAATACATTTATCATTAAATTTAATTATTAGAACTTTATCAACATCTGATGATTATATTAATTATTGACATGAAAGTTGTCCCTTAGAAAAGGAGCATCCCAAAAGTATAAGTCTCGATAAACATAAACCATTAAGTCTGGAAGGAAATTCCCATTTAGCACACATTCTTTGTCCTTTCACTCAAATGTCAACATTGTAGAAGGTAGATCTTGAAATTGTAGTTCTTGTGTCTACCTAATCGCAAATAGACCTCAAAACATGCATAAGAATGTTTAATGAAGGTGGCTGTTCCAAAATACTGTTTGGTTGTATAATATCAGTGAAGCTTTAGAGGGTCCTAATGTGGAAACCACAGTAGAATAAATTTAAACACTATGATTGATGTTACGATTTTGTATACCAGTCTCTACTGTCTTGTACATGCAAAATGTAATATTTTAACTTAACAATATGGAGCAATAGCTTATATTGCACAAATAAATAGATGTCAAGAAAATAAAAAAACCCTTTCTCATTCTTTAAGTATACATAATATGTTTGAAGTATAACTGATAAAATGAAGCTATTCAAACTCATATTTTATTACTCTTAATATTTTGATATCTATTTCAATACAATGAAAATATACAGCAATCATAACCTAAATAGATATAGTTAGTGTTGCTTTTCTACCCTAAGAGAAACAAATATATCATTACATGAAAAATATAAAAGAAAACTCATTGAAGTTGACAGAAAATGTTTGCATATATTTTTAAATCTTTTATTGTCAGCAGTTTGGATCTGGCTGTTATTGTATTCTGTAAAAAATCAACTTTCCATCCCTTATAAACTAATTTCCAAGAAACACCCATATATCATGCTACTATTCCTCAGAGGAAATAAGATTATGCACCTACCAGCTGCAGAACTAAATCTTACGATGTTTATGTTTATTTTCTTTCCTACTAAAAATGTAAAAACTGTATAAAGTATATATATTTAGAAAGGATTCAAGTTTCAAAAGATATAATCATAGTCCTTACTATGAATAAACATTTTACTATTTACAAAATTAAACATAAGAAAAATATCTTTCTTTTCTGCATAGTATCCCTTCAAATTTTATATACATTTGTGATCATGTTTGTACATGTGCTTCTATATGGAGAATGAAAAATGCTTATTGACAGAGTATAGCAACATAGACACATTTCTAAAATTGATTCCACAGTTCTACTATTGCAACTCAGCTACTTACAACATATATGCCTTTTTTCAATGCATCTTTCCATGTTTCTGAGCTTCCTGCATGGTAAAGCCATCTTGAACAATGGAAAATACCTATGCACATGTCCAATGAATGATATCTCTTAGCATTTCAAAACAAATTTTCTTGATGCAAAAAGCACTCATTGCTGTCATGTTCGTCTGATTAACTATAGTACGTATCACTTCTTTATGTAGCACAAGGAAGCATTAGCTTTGCTTTGCTTGATCAAATATTAAAAAAATAAATGTCACTACCACCATGCCAGAATGAACTTTGAGATTGAAATGGCTTTGATCAAAGGTTCTTGTCAACATTATTTTCCTCTTCAGGTGGTGTGTGACAATAGGAAAAACTGCCTATCTTAAAGGCAATCTCCTTAATGTATAAATCTTTAAGAGAGGCAGTCCTCCACACTGACACTTACTAGACCCGTATATTGCCACTCTTATATTGAAGAATAAAAACTGCTTAGAGACAATCATAGACATACTGACCTTTCAAGAAGTATGCAGAACCACTGAACTGAGAACGGGACCCCCGTTGAAGGAATCAGAGAAAGGACTGAAAGAGCTTGAAGGGGTTTGAGACCCCATATGAACAACAATGCCAACCAACCAGAGCTTCCAGGGACTAAGCCACTACCCAAAGACTATACATGGACTGACCCTGGCCTCCAACCTCATAGGTAGCAATGAATGGCCTAGTAAGAGCACCAGTGGAAGGGGAAGCCCTTGGTCCTGCCAAGACTGAACCCCAAGTGAACGTAATTGTTGGGGGGAGGGCGGTAATGGGGGGAGGATGGGGAGGGGAACACCCATATAGAAGGGAAGGGGGAGGGGTTAGGGGGATGTTTGCCCGGAAACCGGGAAAGGGAATAACAGTCGAAATGTAAATAAGAAATACTCAAGTTAATTTAAAAAAAAAAAAGTATGCAGACCAGCAGAGCCATGTAGATCAGATGAGCTACCGAAAAGCAGTGAAGTTTTCCCAAGTAATATGCAAGTTGCTCAGAACAACTAAGCTGTTTGAAAGCAACAGTCCTTGATCCTGTAAGGTGTTTGCCAGTTGTGTAGCTCACTACAGATTTCCACCTTATGTGAACTGTCACACAGGCTGGCATGAGCTTTTGGTGATTCAGCTGTCTTTGAGTCATTTGAGTCATGTCTCCTGTTACACAGAATTCCTGTAAGGAGCTCTAATAAAACTCACTTAGAAAAAATGTACACATTATCATCCCTTTTTCAAATATTTGCACAACTCTATGAATAGAAAGGAAACTTTAAAATGTAGTTCTCTAAGATTTGCAACATACTTTCATTATTCCTGTTTCCCTTCAGGAAATTTTGGTTATTTTTGAATTTGTCACTATCTCAAAGTTGATATGTCCATTTTTCTTTTTTCTTTGTCCACATCAATTGCAGTGTACATCATTTTGGACACAGTTTACCCGTATTTCTTTTTAGATTTTAACACTAATTCCTTGTGTATTACTTTGTACTGAAGTCATTGCTAGTATCACTAAGTTTGGAAATACATGCAAAGCATAAGTATAAGCAGTCCTTGAAGCTTTTATTCCAGTGAATGTATTTACATTTCATGGAAATACTTAAACATTATGTTATCACATTTGTCTAGGCAGTATAAAAAAGGCAAACCAATTTGGCCATAATGGGAAAGAAAGATTTCTTTATAAAATGTTCTCTTTTTGTGAATCAGGGTTACAGAAGGATGATAAAATATATTTATTTTAAATATATTTCTTCAACTTCTCAAGTAAAACATCTTATCCAAAAATAACTATATAACCACATATTTGCCATGTGACATACAAAGGTAGAAGTTTATATAGAAAATATCTATCTTGTTATCCCTCATATATTCCAAAACAATATAGAGGATACTGGATAATTCTCCATATATGTGCATTTTTATGTGATGTATGATCTCTACCACATCCTAATTATCAAAGGCTATCACCGGAACAAAGATATACCTTCCATTATCACTTGCCTTTAGTCCCATATCTAGGATTATACACAATATGACCTTATTTCATGCTGTTGGGTTATGCATATCTGTTTGTGTTTGTTAACAGGTATAAAAGAAAAATTTAACATCTTTTCATCCCATTACTGATATTTACTAACAACCAAATAAGAGTATTTATTGGCTATTGTAGGGATTATGCTAATTTTAGGGTTCAACTAGGTAGTTTGGGAAATTATCTGTCTGTTTAATGTCCTTAACTTCTGTTGACTTTCACAATCCTAATATCTGGACTTCTCTTTTCCTAACATATGTGTACATGATTTATAGGTTCTCCTTCCAAATCCATAAACTCATGATATCCTTTTGGTACTGAATCAGCAATAGTTTACTCCTGGATGATACACAATGAAGGCTTATTGTATTAATAAACTTCAATCCTATATGACTCTGCTTACAAATTTTTCATAATTTAACTCATTTGGCCTTCAGTGACCTATTTGAGATGGATATTATTTTTATCATCTTGGTAGAGAGAAATTGGAATATATTTAAGTATTAAAATCTTGTATCGTTTTCAAGCTTTTCAAGTTTGCATTTAGTTTGAAATGCCTTATAGCAAGTAAATTAAATCAAAATACTATTCAATGACATGGAATATGCTTGTATAGAATATGACATAGTGTTTTTGCAATATTATCCAACCTTTATTGTATTAATATATTGTTCTCCTCTCTCTCTCTCTCTCTCCTCTCTCCTCTCTCTCTCCCTCCCTCCCTCCTCCTCCCTCTCTTCCCTTCTTCCTTCCTCCTTCCTCCTTCCTTCTCCTCCTGGTAATTATTTTGTTTCTCCTTTAAGTGGGATTGAAGCATCCACACTTGGGCTTTCCTTTTTTTTAGCTTCATATGGTCTGTGAGTTTAGCATGGGCATTCAGAACTTTTTGGCCAATATCCACTTATCATTGAGTATACACCATGTATGTACCTCACTCAGGATGATATTGTCTAGTTCCACCCATTTTCCTGAAAACTTTATGATGCCTTTGTTTTTAGTAGATGAACTGCATTCCATTGTATAAATATACCTCATTTTCTGTATCCATTCTTCTGTTGAGGACAATCTTTAACAAATCATGCTGGTCTAACTGGTAAACTGTAACAGAGTAAAAATTGATCTATACTATCTCCTTCTACAAAGTTCAAGTTCAAATGGATCAAGATTCTCCACATAGACCCATGTACACTGAATCTAATAGAGGAGAAAGTGGGAAATAGCCTCAAACACATTGGCACAGGGACAAATTTCCTGAATGGAAAACTTTCCTGAACAGAATAACAATAGCTCAGGCTTTATGATCAATAAATGACAAATGGGACCTCCTGAAATCGAAAAGATTCTCTATGGTACTCTCAATATGACAAAATGGCCACTAACAAATTCTGAAAATATCCTTACTAAACCCTACATCTGATAGAGGGCTAATACCCAACATAATCGAAGAATACTTTTATTATTTTATACAACTGAAAATAAACACTTCAAACTTTATTTTTGTTCACTGACCAGAAGAGGTTGGAGAAAAAGAAGGTTTATTGAAAATGCATTGTGTAACTACTTAGAAGTACCTTATGGCAATTCTACTCTTCATTGTCAGGATACCAGAAGTTCAGTCCAATAGCAAACACTAAACCTAAAGTAGTAACTAGCAATGGCAGTCCAGTCCAATAGAAAACTCCAAACAGGTATCAGTAGCAGCTTCCAGGTCCAGCATAAACCTCAAGGCTTCAAAACATCAGCACACGTCAGTAGAAGCATCAAGAATCAGAGAAAGGGAATAACATCTGAAATATAAATAAAAAAAATCCAAAAAAAAGAACCAGTCATAATACCACAAGAAGTTCTTTTGTGATTTTTTTCTATGAAGTGGGAACCAGATCAGAAAAGTGTTTCATATCCACAAAAGTCAGCCAAGACCAGCAAGGACTTGGATGTTGCAGCAATGTAAGAACATCCTTTAGTTGTTTGTGGGACTCCATTTATACTGTTTCCAAGCATCACGTGCTGTCTTAAATGTCTACTCCAGCAAAACATCACATGCCCCTTCACTTGTCTACTTTGACAAAACATCCTCTCACAAGATAGCTTCCAGAAAAATATTCCATGAAACAAAGGACTTTCCAAAGAAACCAGAAATGTCCACTTCAAGGTACTCTTTTAGTTGCATTCTACAAAGAAAACTCAGCAAATGAAATGGGCCACCATTGTGTGAATCAGTTAAAGAACACTTAAAGCTAAATGTTGGGTTCTCTTTGCACATTAATTCTTGCATAATTTTAATAGTTGGAATGAACCAAACCATTAAAGTTTGCACACCTTGACTATAAAATTTTATACAGTTTGGTATTAAAAGCAATTATCAATGCTGCTACAAACATCATAGGTTACAACCATGTGTTTATATAGTTCCTACACTTTTGTTTAAATGTCGAGAAACAAATTCTCTGGATCCTTGAACTTTTTGATAAGAAATTACCAAGGACTTATGCAATGTGATGATACCATTTTCTACTATCACAGCAATGATGAGAATCCAAATTCTCCCATCCATACCTTTACCTAGCACTTAAATTCTTGCTCTTAGTTGTTCTAAAACATGTGTAGTAGTGACCTGCATAATTTGAACTTTTGAGTGACCTATATCAAGACTACATTTAAAAAAAGTATTCATTCAAGCATATTTTGGAGCAACTGAAAATATCTTAACACAAATATCATCATACAAATACTTAAAGATAGGAGAGTTATATGATGAATATAAATTTGTACATGTATATAGTTGATAGTATCAGTTGGCATCATAGAATAAAGGTAAGTCTACTACATCAAAAACATTTATCAGGGGCTGGAGAGATGGCTCAAAGATCACTCTTTACATACTATATACATGGTGCCTATCGCTGTCCAGAAAAAAAGATACACAGAAGTCAAGATTTATTGTTAAAACATTTCTGAAAATGATAAGTTATCATATATTACTACTCTATTAGGTCCATAAGTCCCACCTGTTGCTGTTTTGAATTCCAACATGGTGAGAACCAAGTATACCTTGTATGTACTTGTGACATATAAACATATATGTTATTTACATTACCAGTAACACTGGGTAACAGCTGGACATAATTGATTAAGCTTGTGCCACAAAATTATTTGCTATTGCATCTACATAGTACTACGTATATCTTAACCTGTTTGAGCAATTTACTGTCCATTTGTTTTGCTAAATGTTTTAATAGGTTTTAAAATGGACCCAGTTAGTTCATCATTACTTAGTTTTAGGTGGTGGTTGGGTTTTCTATAATGCTTCACAGGTACAATTGTAAGCTTATCATTTTACTGGCATTGTGTTTCACAAAGCAGATAGGCTTGAATTTTTATGAAGTCTACTTCCTTCTCTCTCTCTCTCTCTCTCTCTCTCTCTCTCTCTCTCTCTCTCCATCTTTGTCATTTCTTATTATAGAAGGTTATCTCTGAGCTCAATGGCACCTGTGTGAATTTAAAAGTTGTGTCTTAGGAGTTTTGTGACATTTTACTTTGTATCCTTCAGAGGTAATTCTTCATTGTTGTCTACTTTCTGATGTAAATCTATTCTTTATCATTACTCTTGACTGGTTGTTAGAAATTAGATATAACATGGCTTCTGTGCTGCACGCTTAACAGATTTTCACTTCTTCTTCTTCTTCTTCTTCTTCTTCTTCTTCTTCTTCTTCTTCTTCTTCTTCTTCTTCTTCTTCTTCTTCTTCTTCTTCTTCCTCTTCTTCTTCCTCTTCTTCATCATCATCATCATTTTAAAAATCTTTCACTTGTTGGTTAGAGTCACACCAAGGTATTTTATTTTATTTGTGGCTCTTGCGAAGGGTGTCATTTCCCTAACTTCTTTTTTTAATTTATTTTTCTTGGATATTTTATGGATTTACATTTCAAATGTTATTCCCTTTCCCCTCTCCCATACTCCCTGTTACTCCCCCTGCATCTATGAAGATGCTCCCATTCCCACCCAACCACTCCAATCTCAAAGCCCTGGCATTAACCTACATTGGGGAAAGGAGGCTTCACAGGACCAAGGGCTTTTCCTCCTGTTAATGCTGGACAATGCCGTCCTCTGCTACATATGTGGCTGGAGCTATGGGTCCCTCCATGTGTACTCATTGGTTGGTGGTTTAGTTTCCGGGAGTTCTGGTGGGGTCTGTTTGGTTGATATTGTTGTTCTTCCTATGGTATTGCTACTTTGGGGAAAAAAATCTCATGAGATGAATATAAAATTATTTTATTTTATTAAGTTCTATCTCTATTTTAAAAAGTAAATTCGGGGTTGGGGATTTGGCTCAGTGGCACAGAGCTTGCCTAGGAAGCGCAAGGCCCTGGGTTCGGTCCCCAGCTCCGAAAAAAAGAACCAAAAAAAAAAAAAAAAAAAAAAGTAAATTCTTAGTCTGTTGATGCTGTTTGAGTAGCCATCTTTCCTTTTTATATTATTTATTAGGCATTTTGAATTTTTCCTAATGTGTAGTACTTTATATTGTCACAGCAGTGAACACAATGGCATAGATGTGTTTTATACGCAGTTTAAAACTTCTGAGATTTGTACAATGTTTCTAATTTAAAATTTAAATGTTTTGTTTATTTGTTTGATGGATTTTTAAAAAAAATATAATGTTGAAAGCCAAACATATTTAATAATCCTGAATCATTACCCTTCCTTGTACAACCTTTTGGCTAATATCAAATGCTTTGCTTATTCTGTGTAATTTCACTCATATTTTCTATTTCATAACTTTCTTTAATGAAAATTAAACATTTTTATCTGAGAAAACACTTTCCACATATCATATTATTTCACATAAGCCTTCCACTCTCTAGCTCCTATGATCATTTTGTTCCTTCTTCTAAGTAGGACAGAGGCATCAACACTTTCGTCTTCCTTTTTGTTGACCTTCATATACTCTCTAATTTGTACAATAGCTATTCTGATCTTTTATACTAATATCCACTTATCAGTGAGTATATACTATGCATGCTCTTTTGAGACTGTGTTGCCTCATTCAGGATGATATTTTCTATTTCCATCCATTTGCCTGTGAATTTCATTAAGTCATTGTTTTCAATGACTGCATAGTACTTCATTTTGTAAATGTACCACATTTTCTGTATCCATTCTTTTGTTGAGAGACATCTGGGTTCTTTCCAGCTTCTGACTATAAGGCTGCTATGAACATACTGTAGCATGTTTCCTTGTTATATGTTGGAGCATCTTTTGACTATATGCCCAAGAGAGGGATAGCTGGATCTTCAAGTAGTACTATGTTCAAATTTCTGAAGAACCTCCAGACTTATTTCCAGAGTACCAGCTTGCAATCCTAGCAGCAATGGGGGATTGTTCCTCTTTCTCCACATCCTCAACAGCATCTAATGTCACCTGAGTTTTTTAACTTAGCCATTCTGACTGGTGTGAGGTAGAATCTCAGGGTTGTTTAGATTTGCATTTCCCTGATGACTACGGATGCTGAACCTTTCTGTAAGTGCTTCAAAGCCATGCGAGATTCCTCAATTGAGAATTCTCTGATTAGCTCTGTACCCCATTTTTAATAGAGTTATTTGGTTGTCTAGAGTCTAACTTCTTGTATTATTTGTATATTTTGGATATTAGCCCTCAATGGGCTGCAGTGTTGGTAAAGATCTTTTCACAATCTGTAGGTTGCCATTTTGTCCTATCAACAGGGTCCTATGTCTTTCAGAAGATTTTCAATTTTTTTGAGGTCCCATTTGTTGATTGTTGATCTTAGGGCATAAGCCGTTGGTGTTCTGTTCAGGAAAATTTTCACTGTGGCCATGTGTTCAAGGCTCTTCCCCACTTTCTCTTCTATTAGATTCAGTGTATCTAGTTTTATGCAGGGGTCCTTGATCCACTTGGATTTGAGCTGTGATTAAGGTGATAAGAATTGGTCAATGTGCATTCTTCTATATGCAGAGTGCCAGTTGAACCAGCACAATTTGTTGAAAATGCTGTCTTTTTTTTTTTTTAACTGAATGATTTTAACTTCAAAGATCAAGTGACCATAGGCGGGTAGGTTCATATATGGGTCTTGAATTCTATCCCATTAATCTACATGTTTTTCTGTGTACCAATACCACATGTTTTTTTGTTTTGTTTTGTTTTGTTTTTTTTTGTTGTTGTTGTTTTAATGCTATTGCTACGCAGTAGAGCATGAGGTCAGGGATGGTCATTTCCCCAGAAGCTCTATTACTGTTGAGAATAGTTTGCATTTTCCTGGCTTATTTGTTATTCCAAATGAATTTGAAAATTGCTCTTTCTATCTCTATGAAGAACTGAGTTGGAATGTTGATGGAGATTACATTGAATCTGTAGATTGTTTTTGGCAAAATGGCTATTTTTACTATTTTAATCCTGTCAATCCATGAGCATGAGAGATCTTTCCATCTTCTGAGGTCTCCTTCAATTTCTTTCTTCAGAGTCTTGAAGTTGTTGTTGTATAGATCCTTCACTTGCCTAGTTAGAGTCACACCGAGATTTTTTATATTATTTGTGACTATGGTGCAGGGTGTATTTTCCTAATTTCTTTCTCAGCCCATTAACCCTTTGAATGGAGGGACACTACTGATTTGTTTGAGTTAATTTTATATCCAGCCACTCTGCTGAAGTTGTTCATGAGCTGTAGGCATTCTCTGGTGGAATTTGTGGGAATAGATAGATAGATAGATAGATAGATAGATAGATAGATAGACAGACAGACAGACAGATAGAGATTCATATCATCTTTTGCTTCCAATGGGTTGCATCATCCATTTGCTGTGCCCAGACTTATTGAGACATGTTATGGTATGTTCTGTATATAGCACTGGGAGACCTTGTCTTTTCTAAAGGTATATGATAGAAAGGTGATGTGAGGAGAAAACTGGGACAAGTGGAGGGTGAGAGGGCTGTGGTAGAGGTGCATTGTGAAATTGAATAATAACTAAAAAGATAGAAGACAATACCTGTGTAGTCAAGTTTGAACCAGAACTTTATTAATTTTTCTACTTATATTTTGACTCATAGAGCACAGCTATACTGTGTACCCTGCTTGGTTCCTCTATCTGCATCTGCAAGTATTGGGGTTGCTTTTATATTTTACTTTCAAAAATTAATCCCTTAAATTAACCACTTTTGTGCATGTGTATGTGTATATGTGCATTGTGTATGTACATGTGTGTGTCATAGTTATATTTCTCTAATGACTCTAAGATGAACTAATTGAATAGTTTCCTTAAGAATTTTTAAATAACTTTTGACACTGTTTTTCTTTTATTATTTTACTTAAGTCTGGGAAGTGTAACTCCAGTAAAACGGTATGTTGTAAAATACTTATTTTTAGTTTGCTATGGTTGGAGTGGTGAACAGTCTCATATATTACAAGATACACTGACCTTCTCAGAGGAGAATGACAGTATGAATTATTTCTTCAAATTGATGTGCATGTGTGCTCCTTCTTAAAATAATTTGTGATTCATGGACACATTCAGAATTCAAAGGAGAAAAGAGAAATCATGTTCTGCATGATAATTATATTTTCTTGATTATTTTATAATCCTGGATTTATTCACAATTCTCATTCTCTGTGTGTCTATGTCTTTCTGTACCAAGGTATATATTATTTAGAGTTCTTCAATGATAAAGGTAAATATGAGCTGTGATACAGGATGATTGCTTTCTGCTTCATGATTTAACATTAGTTCTGGACTCATTTTCTTGTTTATATATTTGTGACTTGTTTAAAATGTTTTACCTTTAAAAATAATATATAAACTTTAAATGTTTTGCATGAACACTTGCTAGTGGATATTTTGGATAACAAAAGAAACAAATAAAAAATGAAATGCATAAAATGTATTAGTCTGAAATGAGAAAACTTATTTTCATACAGACTGAATGATACTAATATTAATACTATATTTAAACATATATCATATGGTTATTCAAATTACATATATTATATCTATGTACGTGTATAACATTTGAAACAACTAACCATTTGATAATATTAATAATCTAAATTTGATTTAAGCCTTGTATTTTTCTATACAATTGATTCAGTAATTAATTTAGTTTAATATTTCCAAACCTGATGATCCTAAGCATTATTTTACATTGTTTTTCATTTTTCAATAAATTCTTTCTGAAATACTTCTTTAATTAAAGGTGCAAAATATCAAATTTTCACTTAGAAATAGGTAAATATTTCATCTATTAATGAAATATATGAAAAGATGTAGATGATTAGCATTATTTCTCATGAAAACAAAGTGGTGATTTGCGTAATAGTAAGACAAATTAATACAATATTGGCAATGTTATTTGGCTGTGGTTTAAAAGAAGTGATGTGACCTCTCCCAAATGGGATTGGATATCAGGAAAATGTCAGTGGGGGGTGGAAGTACAATATATCTGGAAAATTCCATGAAGATTAAGATTCTTCCTTCCTTCAAAGACTTCGTATATTACCTTTGATATTAAACCACAGTTGTCTTTTAATAAAAGATTTATATTAAATCCTCTCTCTGCTGAGCACTTCCTGAATGACAAAAGCAGTGGCAGCTCTTTATACAGGGAATGTTTTTATTTGTGAAAAAGAATTTCTGTAAGAATGAATCATGAGTCCCTCTATTCCCTCCTAAAAAAGAATAGTTTAGTAGTTCACTAGTTTACGGAAGTGCGTGGGTTTTAATTAGATGAAGTTCTCAACACTAAAACCAACTGTTGGATCTTAGGTCCCTAAATGTGTTTGCTGTAACTTTTTCTCACCTTGGACCTAGAAAAAGGACAGATATTAGAAATAAATCATCCAGTACTTCAAAGAGAAATTAGAGAAATAGCCATGATGACATTAAAGGGTGATCGCATTGTGATAATTATCACCAGACATTATTTCTACAACTAATTAAAATGCATTTGGAGAATGTATATTTTATAATTACAATCATTTAATATACAATGATTTACAATATATGTCACTCTTACTTTTCTTAAAACTTGTTAACATAAATTCTTTTTCACAAATATTTGATATAAGTATGTATGAAGGTAGTTTCTGCTTAAATATGAAATTTATATAAATTCATCAAAAATCTATATTAAATAAAGTAAACTTTCTGTGGTTTTCTAAGTCTGTGCTTTAGAACACAGTTTACAGTTGTTCATGGGGTCACTGCTTTAATTTTCTTATATACAAACATACATTTCTGAATGGTACAATTTTAATTAATGTTAATTTTCTTACTTGGAAAATCTGTTTAAAGCATTTATGTATAATATTTTTAATTGGCTTTAAATATTAATTTTTAAACAACATTTTAATTCAATCTAAAGGAATTATTCTAATTTTAAACTATCTTAAGCACCCTCATGAAGGAAGGTCCTTCCTTCATGTTTAATTTCTTACAATCTATAGAGGTATCATGGGTATTCTGCACTTTTTGGTTAATATTCACTTATCTGTGAGCACATGCATGTCCTTCTGAGTATGCATTAACTCACTCATCCATTTGCCTACACAATTCACGATGTCCTTGTTTTTAATAGCTGAACACTATTCTATTTTGTAAATGGAACACATTTTCTGTATCCATTCTTTGATTGAGGAACAACTGGATGGCTTCCAGTTTCTGGCTATCACAAATAAGGTTGTTATGAATTTAGTGGAGCATGTGTCCTTGTAGTATGGTGGTGCATATTTTGGGTATATACCTAGGATTTGTATAACTGGGTCTTCCGGTAGAATTATTTCAATTTCCTGAGGAACTAGCAAATTGATTTCCAGAGTGGTTGTACCAGTTTAAAATCTCACCAATTATAAAGGAGTATTTCTCTTTCTTCACATCCTCACCAGCATGTGCTGTTACTTGAGGTCGTTTCCCAATCTGTTGGTTGCCATTTTGTCCTAACTACTGTGTCCTTTGACTTATAGGTGCTTTGGAATTTTATGAAGTCCCATTTGTTGATTTTTGATCTTAAAGCTTAAGCCATTGGTGTTCTGTTTAGGAAATTTTTGCCAGTGCACAGGTATTTGAGGCTTTTCCTATATTTTCTTCTATTAGTTTGAGTGTTTCTGGTTTTATGTAGAGGTTCTTGATCCACTTGGACTGGAGCTTTGTACAGGGCAGTAAGAAAGGATTGATGTGCATCCTTCTACACGCTGACCACAAATACAACCAGCGCAATTTGTTAAAAATGCTGTCTTTTTCTCACTGGATTGTTTTAGCTCCTTTGTCAAATATCAAGTGACCATAGGTGGGTGGGTTCATTTCTGGGTCTTCAGTTCTATTCCATTGATCTACCTGCCTGTCTCTGTAACAAAAACCATACAGGTTTTTATCACTATTGCTTTGTAATATAGCTTGAGGTCAGGGATGGTGATTCCCACAGAAGTCCTTTTATTGTTGAGTATAATTTTCACTGTCCTGGGTTTTTTATTATTGCAAATTAATTTGAAAAAATGTTCTTTCTAACTCTATAAAAAAGTTAGTTGGAATTTTGATGGGGATTACATTGAATCTGTAGATTGCTTTGGTAAGATGCCCATTTTTATTATATTAATCCTGCCAATCTATGAGCATGGGAGATCTATCCATCTTCTGTAGAGAGCAGCGCGGCGAAGTAAAGATGTCGCCGACAGCCAGCCCCGTCTGAATGTAAACAACTTACTGAGCATGTGCAGGCTTGTCCCCTCCTCAGGGCAGCTGTGTGATACGGCGCCCTCCTGTGGTGAACAATAGTACTGCGCATGGGCAGGTTTTGCACCTAGTGTCAGTTGGCTGGTAATATGCTAATGAGGGGGCGGTACCATGCTGGTGAGGTGATTCGTTCTCCGCCAATCCCTGGAGGACAAGTAGTGGGGTGATAGTGGGGTGACAGGTGCCCCACCAATCCCTGAGAGATTATTAGCATTCTGTTGTGTATATAAGGCGAGCGACTTTGCCACTCGGGGTCCCAGTATCAGCAATGAAGGTGTCCTGCAATAAAGGCTGTTGAGAGGAATCCAACTGTGTTGCATTTTCCTTGCCAGCCGAGGTGGGCGTGACAATCTTCTGAGACTTACTTCAATTTTTATCTTCAGAGAATTGAAGTTCTTCATATAAACATCTTTCACTTGCCTGGTTAGAGTCACACTGAGGTAGTTTATATTATTTATGACTATCATAAAGGTTGTCATTTCCCTAGTTTCTTTCTCAGTCTGTTTATCCTTTAACTAGAGTAAGAATACTGACTTGTTTCAGTTAATTTTATATCCAGCCAGTTTGATGAAGTTGTTCATCGGGTTTAGGAATTGTCTGGTAGAAAATTTGGGGGTCACTTAAGTATACTATCATATTATTTGCAATTAGTGATATTTTGACTTCTTCCTTTTCAATTTGTATCCCTTTCACCTCCTTTTGTTGTCTAATTGTTCTGGCTAGGAATTTGGGTATTATAATGAATAGGTAGGGAGAGTGTGGGCAGCTTTGTCTAGACCCAGATTTTAGTGGGATTGCTTAAAGTTTCTATACATTTAGTTTGATATTGGCTACTCATTCGCTGTATGTTATTTTCACTAAGGTTATGTATGGACCTTGAATTCCTGATCATTCCAAGACTTTTAATGTGAAGTGGTGCTGACTTTTGACAAATGCTTTTTCAGCATCTAATGAGATGATCATTTTTACCCCCGTTTGAGTTTATTTATATAGTGGATTAAGTTGATGGATTTCCTTATATTTTCCCATTCATGCATCTCTGGAATGAAGCATACTCGATTGTGATGATCAGTTTGATGTATTCTTGGATTCGGTTTGTGAGAATTTTATTGAGAAATTTGCATCAATATTAATAAGGGAAATTGGTCTGAAATTTTCTTTCTTTGTTAAGTCTTTGTGTGGTTTAGGTGTAGGTATAATTACGGCTTCAGAAAAAGAATGGGTAGTGTTCCTTTTGTTTCTAATTTGTGAATAGTTTGGGGAGTATTGCTATTAGCCCTTCTATGTCAGTCTGATAGAATTGTGCACTAAACCCATCTGGTCCTGGACTTGTTTTGGTTGGGAGACTTTTAATTACTGCTTCTATTTTTTTTAGGAGTTATGGAACTGTTGAGATGGTTTAACTGATCCTGTTTTAAATTTGGTACCTGGTATCTGCTTAGAACGTTTTCCGTTTCCTCTAGATTTTCCAGTTTTGTTGAATATAGGCTTTGTCAGTAGGACCTGATGATTTCTTTAGAATTTCCTCAGTTTCTGTTGTTAGGTCTCTCTTTACATTTCTGATTTTGTTACTTTGAGTACTCTTTCTGCACCTTCTGGTTAGTCTGGCTTAGCCTTTATCTATGTTGTTTATTTTCTCATAGAACCAGTTCCTGGTTTTGTTTATTCTTTTTATAATCCTTTTTGTTTTTACTTGGTTGATTTCAGCCCTGAGTTTGTTTCCTGTCATGTTGTCCTCTTGGCTGTACTTGCTTCTTTTTGTTCTAGTGCTTTTATGTTTACTGTCAAGCTGCTAGCGTATGCTCTCTCAAGTTTCCTTTTGGAGGCACTCAGAGCTATGTTTCCTCTTAGCACAGCTTTCATTCTGTCACATAAGTTTGGGTATGTTGTGCCTTCATTTTCATTAAAGTCTAGAAAGTCTTTAATTTCTTTCTTTATTTCTTCCTTGACCAAGTCATCACTGAGTAGAGCACTTTTCAGCTTCCATGTATATGAGGCTTTCTGTCATGTTTGTTATTGAGTACCAGTCTTAGTCCATTGTGATCTGATAGGATACATATGATTAATTCTATCTTCTTGTATCTGTTGAGGTCTGTTTTGTGACCGATTATATGCTCTATTTTGTACAAGGTACATGTGGTGGTAAGAAGAAGGTATATTCTTTTGTTTTAGGATGAAATATTCTATAGATATATGTTAAATCAGTTTGGCTCATACCTTCTGTTAGTTTCACTATGTCTTCTTTAGTTTCTGTTTCCATAATCTGTCCCTGAGTTGTAAAGTGTGCTTTGAGCTTAAGGAATGTTTCCTTTATGAATATAGGTGTCCTGAGTTTGGAGCATAGATATTTATAATTGAGAGTTTATCTAGGTGGATTTTCCTTTTGTTGACTAGCAAGTGTGCTTCCTTATCTTTTTTGATAACTTTTGGTTGAAAACCTACTTTATGAATGGCTACTCCAGCTTGTTTCTTGGGACCATTTGCTTGGAAAATTGTTTTTCAGCCTTTTATTCTGAGGTAGTGTCTGTCTTTGCCTAAGGTATGTCTGAGGTATGTTTCCTGTATGCAGAAAAATGCTGGGTCCTCTTTATGTATCCAGTCTGTTAGTCTATGTCTTTTTATTGGAGAATTCAGTCCACTGATATTAAGACATATTAGGGGACAAGCACTGTTGTTGCCTCTTGTTTTTGTTGTTAGAGGTGGAATTATGTTTGTGTGGCTCTCCTCTCTTGGGTTTGTTGCAAGAAGATTACTTTCTTGTTTTTTATGGTGTATTTTCCCTCCTTTTGTTGGAGTTTTCCATCTATTTTGTAGGGCAAGATTTGTTAAAAGAATTGTGTAAATTTGGTTTTGTCATGGAATATCTTGGTTTTTCCTTCTGTGTTGAGAGTTTTGCTCGATAGAATAGCCTGGGCTGGCATTGCTGTTCTCTGAGGGTTTGTATGACATATGCGCAGGATCTTCTGGCTTTCATAGTCTATGTTGAGAAGTCTGGTATAATTCTGATAGGTCAGCCTTCTTTATGTTATTTGACAATTTTCCCTTACTGCTTTTAATTTTTTTTTAATTTTTGGTTTTTTTTTTTTTTTTTGCTTTATTCTTTTGGTCTTTTGACTATTATATGTCAGGAAGAATTTCTTTTCTGGTCCCATCTGTTTGAAGCTCTGTGGCTACTTTTTTTTTTTTAATTATTAACTTTATTTCTTATTTTTTGAATGTTTTTCCACGTTTTCCCCCTCCCCCTCCCTTCCTTATTCCAACCCTTTTTCACTAGGGTTCAGTCTTAGCAGGACCCAGGGCTTCACTGGTGCTATAGGATATTCATTTGCAGTCTCAGAGTCCAGGGTCCAGTCCATCTTCTTCTTTGGTGAGTGGCTTAGTCCCTGAAGCTCTGGTTGGTTGGCATTGCTGTATTTTCTTTTTTCTCATTCCTTCAACAGGGTCCCGTTCTCAGTTCATGGTTTCCTGCTGTTTGCTGTGTATTCTGGCTGTGTCTCTCATGGCGATCTGCATTCACATTTTGATCATCCGTCTTGAGTTTCATTTGTTCTAGGCATCTAGGGTAACTCAAGCATTTTCTATGTATATCAATGAGTACATACCATGTATGTCTTTCTGTGATTAGGTTAGCTCCTCAGGATTTTTTTCAGTTCAACCATTTGCCTCAATTTCCCTTCAAGTCATTGTTTTTGATAGCTGATAATATTCCATTGTGTGATGTACCACATTTCTGTATCCATTCCTCTGTTGAAGGCTTTTCTTTCCAGCTTCTATATTATAAATAAGGCTGCGATGAACATGTGGAGCTGTCTTTTTATATGTTGGGGGCATCTTTTGTTTGAGGCAGTTCAATTCCAATTTTCTCCTCCAGACTGATTTCCAGAATGGTTGTACCAGTCTGCAATCCCTCCAACAATGGAGGAGTGTTCCTCTTTCTCCACATCCTTGCCAGCATCTGCTGTCACCTGAGCTTTTGATCTTAGCCATTCTCACTGGTGTGAGGTGAAATCTCAGGGTTGTTTTGATTCATTCCCCCAATCATGTTGAACATTTCTTTGGTGTTTTTCTCAGCCATTCTTCCTCAGTTTCTCTGTTTAGCTCTGAACCCATTTTTTTAATAGGGTTGTTGTCTCCCTCTTGATCTAACTTTTGAGTTCTTTGTATATTTTGGATATAAGGCCTCTATCTGTTGTAGGATTGGTAAAGATTTTTCCCAATCTGGTTGCCCTAACCACAGTGTCCTTTGCATTACATAAGCTTTGCAGTTTTATGAGATCCCATTTGTCGATTCTTGATCTTAGAGCATAAGCCATGGGTGTTTTGTTCAGGAAATTTTTTCCAGTGCCCATGTGTTCCAGATGCTTCCCTAGTTTTTCTTCTATTAGTTTGAGTGTCTGGTTTGATGTGGGGTCCTTGATCCACTTGGACTTAAGCTTTGTGTGGCATGGATCGATCTGCATTCTTCTACATGTCTTATTCTTGTATGTTCTCCTCTTTCTTTAGATTAGGGAAGTTTTCTTCTACAATTTTTTTGAATATTTACTGGCCCTTTAAGTTGGTAATCTTAGCTTTCTTCTATACCTACTATCTTAGGTTTGATTTTCTCATTGTGTCCTAGATTTCCTGGATGTATTATGTTAGGAGCTTTTTTGTTTTACATTGTCTTTGACTAGTTTGTCGATGTTTTCTGTGTTATCTTCTGCCCCTGACATTCTCTATTCAATCTCTTGTATTCTGCTGGTGATGCTTGTGTCTACGACTCTTGCATTCTTCCCTAGGCTTTCTATCTCCAGAGTTGTCTCCCTTTGTGATTTCTTTATTGTTTCTATTTCCATTTTTAGATCTTGGATAGTGTTATTCAATTCCTTCACCTGTTTGCTTGAATTTTGTGTTTCCTCTTTAAGGGCTTCTATCTGTTGTCCTGTATTTCTTTAAGGGAGTTATGTACGTCTTTCACATAATCATGAATTGTGATTTTAATTCAAAATCTTGCTTTTCTAATGTGTTGGGGTATTCAGGACTTCCTGTGGGTGGGAGTGTGGGCAGACTGGGTTCTGATGATGCCAAGTGGTTTTGGTTTCTGTTACTTGGTTCTTGCTCTTGCCTCTGGCTGCCTTCTGCTTATCTCTGGTGTTTACTGATCTTGCTGCCTCTGACACTGCCTTGGCCTTCCTGTAAGCCTGTGTGTCAGCACTGGTGGAAGACAAGTTCCCTTTGCACAAGATCTGGGTACAGTGAGCTGTGGCACAGGATCAGCTCAGGGCACAGGCAGAAACCAGAAGGATCCTGTTCCAGACTGTTTCTCAGTTCCTGTGTCCAGAGGGATCCATGAGAGTTCTTCTTGAGCCAGGATTATGAACAGAATTATTTGTCTCACCTGTGTTCATGTGTGTCAGCACTTCTGTGAAACCAGCTCTCTCTGCCATGGGATTTGGGAGCTCTGGCAAAGGTCAAATCAGGTTGCCAGCTCAAGAAAATGTTTTAATCTCATTTGATAGGTTAATTACACTCCTCAAAGCCAAAATATTCAATTCCAAATATTTATATGGTTTTGAATTTAAACTTCCCAACATGCTATAAAAGTTTTATACTAAAAGTCAGGCATAGGCTCAGAAATATGGCTGGATTATAAAAACCTACCAGAGGATCAGTGAGGACTAAGGAATTTTTCTACTCTGAATGGGATTTCACTAAAATTATGGGGAGTAAGGGCTTAAATCGGACATAAACCTCCCACCAGTTTTCTCACAGAATTAATCTGCCTTTCTCTTTCAAGAGCCTGGGAGTAAAAACCCCACCACACCTAGACCAAAACAGAACCTTTTTAGGACTTGTTAAGATGACAAACTCTCAAATGCAGAATTCTAAAAATAATTTCCATCAGGGTACTCTTTACTAAATCTATACTTTTAGTATTGCTTTCCGAAATGTAATTAAAACCGTAATAAAGCCTATGCTGCTGTTGCTTCTTCTCCCCTCCCCGCCCCCGCTTCCTCCTCCTCCTTCTCCTTCGTTGAACAAAATCTACATGATGGGAAATAAAAGAAAATTTAAAAAAAAAAACAACCAAACAAAAACAACAACAATACAAAACAAAATACCAAGAGGACAGTGAGCAAATACCGCAGAAATGATATTGCCATGTTAAATGAACATGAAAACCCCTCCAAGCAGTCTTCTTAAATTGAGTTATTTGGGAGAGGATAGGACTAATCCTGTAGAAACTTGATGCTACTGGGAAGGGGCTGTATGGGATGGGCAAAAGGGAGGGGAAGAGGGGAAGGACTCTGGAAGGGGGAAGCAAGAAGAGGAGCAATGTTTAGGATGCAAATCAATAAAATAATTAATTAATAGCAATAAACTTTTAAAACTGCATATAATATGAACTGTTTATTAAATAACTGTTTATTAAACTGTTTATTCAATAGTATCTTATTCTTGATAATGATTGCTTCTAGAACCATAGTAACAAAGTACATGTTGTTTTCTATAATTTGGTTAAATAAAAATACAGTAAATAATTATAATAAATTATGTACACACAAAAATTTGACATAATGGATTTACTAATCCAAGTGGTTATTTTTGCTGATCATCATCTCTTTTCTTTTCTTTCTTTCTTTTTTGGTTTCTTTTGTTTTTTTTGTTAGTTTTATTAGTTTGTTTCAATTTTAGTGTTGCATTATTATTATTTTTTTCAATACATGCTGAACTCCCAACCTCCCTTCTTCCCCAGATCCTTTTTTTTTTTTTTTTGAAAAGAGAAAGTTTTCCACGGATATTTATAGAACAAACATAGTATGATAAAAGAAGACTAGTCTCAAACCCTCACATATCAAGGCTGGGCAAGGCAAACAATTTGGAGGAAAAGCGTCTTAAGAGCAGACTAAGGAGTCCGAGATATCCCCACTCCCACTGTTAGGAGTCCCATGAAAACACCAAACTAAACAAAAATAACATATGCAGAGAACCAAACGTAGACCCATGCAGGCTCTTAATTGCTGTCTCAGTTTCTGTGAGCCTCTATGAACCCTACTTAGTTGACTCTAAAGGCTGTGTTCTGGTATCCTTCACCCTTTTGCCTTCTATGTTTTTCTTTTCGGTCTTCCACAGGGATCTTCAGGCAACAAGGGGAGGGGCAATTGGAGATCTCCAATTTGAGCTTATCCTCCTAATGTTTGCCTATGAGTATGTGCATCTGCTGCCATCAGCTGCTAGTTGAAACCGCTCTGATTAAAAGTTGGATAGGCACTGATCTATGAATATATAAGAAAAACATTAGGAATTATTTTTTCGATCATAAGGACTCTGGGCTATCCAGCCCTGGTTCCTGGTTATCCAGGCGGTGTGCAAGAACTTCTCCCTCCCATGGACTCAAATTGGACCAGGCATTTGTTGGCCTCCTTCACAAGTTTTGCACCTTTATTGTCCAAACACATCTTTCCATTGGGATTATAGGTGAAACCTTTAGATTATAGCTGAAGGTTTTGTGAGTAGGTAGGTGTTCCCTTACCAACACTGGAAGCCTTATCTTGTTACAGAGCATGACCATCTCACGATTTGCATCTTCCATTACTAGGAGTCCTCTCTAGGATCACCCTTGTAGAAGTCTCTGAAGTTCTAATACAGTAGGTAGTAGTGCATATCGCTCTTCTTCATTCCCTCTGCTCATTTCTGTCCATACTGGTTGTCTCTTCCCATACTCTGTCCTTCAATCCTTTCCCCACGTGATTTCTTTAGTTCCCATTCCCACCCATTTCCAGTCCACTCATAACATTTATTACTTTCCCTCTTCAAGGAGATGTATATGCTCCTCTTAGAGGCCATTTTGTTACTTAGCCTTTCTGTGTCTGTCGTCTGCTGCGTGGTTTTAAAGTCCTTTAATATTTACAATGGATCACAAATTAGTATACCATTTCTTGTTTTACTTTTGCCAAATGTAGATTCTCTAAGCTCATAAATCTCTATATTCATGTGTTTCACAATATGGTAATGACCATATATTTACCTCATTAGTTATATTCCTCATTACTTAGCTATTAAATGTCAGAACTTTTCTAGGAAACCTTGATATTTATTCAATGTTTCATGAGAATTTCTTGTTTGTTTCAACCATTCTATACAGTCTTAAGCAGGGACACTGTAACTGGTGACTTACTAAAAATCATCTATAATGAATACCTTCTTTCCTGTTCTAGAATACATTTCTGAGTACCAATGACCAGTCTTATAGGATGAATTTACTTTTCTGCTTATATGAAATCAAAATATATTGAACTCTACATACAGTTTGCAATAAAGAATTGAAATCTGTAATAACATGTAAGAAAAAAAACTATATATTTGATCTATAGTTTTTAAAACTGCCCTCAATATGAGCAAAGAAAGATCCATTTTCCAGAAGATTACTCAGCAATTCCACTGCATTCATGTGCCGTACATGTCCTAGTTGAGATGGAAAATTTGTTGCCTCTTAATTCACTATAACGAGAGTGAGGATTCTGCTGACTTAACATGGAAGGAAGAGTAATGAGGATCCAGTGAATATTTTTCTACCTTAGGAGAGATGTTAAAATGTCTATCTTCAAGAAAGTGGAAGAAAGAAAATAGAAGCCTGTAATAGCCAATGCAGTAAAAAGAAATAGATACCATATTCAAAGACTTCATAAAATATTCTTCAATGAAAAGACCACAGAACAGAACAATTGTTTACAAATGAATTAATGAACAGAAAATGGCTGTGGATAAATTATTTATCAATTCAGTCATTTTAAAATGAAACATTTTATGATATTTCCCATGTGTCCAACTACTATAAGAATGACCATTTAATTTTTTGAATATCAGTAATGCTAACATCATAGAGAACAGGGGATATAAAATCTTTGTAAAAAATGAAATTTCAATATAATATTCATCATATATCATCTATGTTAAATAGGACAAAAGGGTCTCAAGAGCTGATTAAATATTCAGTGACACCCTCAGTCCCGCTCTTAGGAATTCCATAAAAATATCTTGTTAATAGCCATAACAAATTTTCAGGAGACCCAAGTTGGCTTCAAAAGAGAATGATTTTAACCAAAAGGAAATATTATTTGAGTTTAAGAAATACTCTAGACTCATCTCATAAATGCTGACTTGGCTAAGTCAGAATTAATTATTTAAGATCCTTACTTTATTTTGTGAATTATATATCCTAATAATACATTTAGGGCTCATTTTGTTAAACAGTAATATTTAAAGCTGGGCAGGGTGGTACTTGCCAGTCATTATAGCACTTATGTGATTGAAGCAAGAGAGCGAGAGGTTCAAAGTTTAAATCAGCTACTCCCACAATTCCACATGGTCCATGGAGTAAAATCCTGCCTCAAACAACAAACATGCATAAAGAAATATTTCACACATCTAATTTTATAAAGTAGTCTAAAATATTAATATTTAATAGTACCTCTCATGTTTTACATAATTCATTAAATACTTGTTGATTAAGATACATATATAGAATTTTGAATCCATTTATTATCATTTTATAGTTATTGATCTTAATTCCTGGTGTTGAAATATTAAAAGAAAAATTTAATACTATAATTATAATAAAAATTGGAGATTAACATAGAAAATAGCCTTCTAAAGCATCTTGGGTTTATTTAGCAAAGTCTTATTTGACTTTATAATCAAAGATCTCCTGTGTTAAAGTCTTTCTTTTAATTAAAACTGTTTTAAGTTCTAGTGGCCACTCATCTGGAAATTTAAAGATCTTGTTGGTACTGTCAAATACTTTACCTCATTAACACATGTTTGATCCTTTAGAGGATATTGCAGTAGATGTTTAATTTATTATTTTTAAAACATAAATAAAATTATTCTATTTATTTTAAATGATAGCATGGTAATATTAACTGCTTTAAAAGCTATGTAATAACTTCATCACTGATCCTAAGTATTAATTTATTAAATTGTTTTATCATTTATAATGTATTAATAATATTTTATAATTATAATAATTCTGAGTGTCTAGAGAATTTTAAATATATGATAATGCCACTATTCACTATAACTCTCATGATCATTCTGATTTCCTGCATTTCATTTTAATTGACATTGTGACATGTGATATTTCAGACCACATCCTTTTAGGAATACATCAACACTTTATTTTAAAAGAAGTTTCCATCCGTCTAATCCTCTAAAATTAGAGGCTTATGCCATGAATGAACGAAGCATGCAGGAAGTCTGAACAGGTTTCCTTTGCATTCATTAACTTGGCCACTTAGAGAATCTGCTCACAAGTTCATTCCCTTCTCTGACCTGCCAATTACAAAGCTAAGTTAAATGACTCTCAGTAACTAACCTCACGGGCAGAAGAGATGAGAAGGCAAGTTGTCAAATGGGTTTAAACATTAGAGCCATTACTGACTGAAATAATGTAGGGGTGATGTGCTCACATTTACTATCTGAGATTGCTCAGGGTGCTACTTCTCACATTGGATGTAGAGATGTCCAATATGTGCTTTATATTTAATATTAATGAGATAAAAGATGACCTCTAAATATTACTAGTAAAGTAAAATATTATATAATAATGAAAGACAAAAATTGAACACATCCTCAATTTCTTTCAGTTCTTTTTTTTCATTTCACTTTTTTATTAATATATATCTATTCTACAAAGTAGCAATGAAGTAGCAAAAAAAATGAAAAATACATTTCATGACATTTTCACACATTTGTATTATGCACTTTGATCTACTTCCCAGTTATGTATTATTCCTTTCCATTTTTCACATTCAAAACTAAAAATTACTTTCTCTTGTATGTCTGTGTATGAATATACATAGGAGAGAGCTACATGGTGTGTGTGTGTGTGTGTGTGTGTGTGTGTGTGTGTGTGTGTGTGTGTGTGTGTGTAGGTCAGAGGAAGCTGGTTCTTTCCTCTCACCATGTGGGTCCTGGACATCTAAGTCAGCTCAGCAGCCTTGGTGGCAGTGGCCTTCCCTCCCTGAGCCATTTCGCCAGCCCCTTTGTTTCTTTTCTTGCTGGTCCTTGTCTTTCCCATTGTCCCATTTTGCTTTCATGCTCTATTATTTTAAAACCTAGATTCCACACAGGAGAGACTACACAGTTTCTTGTCTTGTTTTACTTCTAAGATTTACTGTTTGGTGTCTGGTTCTTTTGTGATGTTCAGTAGGATATTATCTAGAACATCCTTTTCAGATCAATCATAATATCAAGTATCCAAATGTGAGAGGCCGTCTGCACTCGCTTTACTGTTATATTAGCTGGCATAATCTACTATGCTGTATGATGCATAGTATCGTATAAAACTATTTCTTTTGCACGAACTCCATAAAATCAAAGCCAGAGGTTTGCCTCAGGAAAATAATAGAGTGAGAAATTCCCCCCATTTTAGAAGGCAGTTAATCGTATTTCCTGTTTCAAAATCAAGTACAATGGAACATATTTGCTTTGCTACTTCATTTCTAAGGAAATCTTGCATGAGAAGAATCAAATTATTTAGCAGAAACATCAAATGTTGGTCCACCTGTCTGATTACTGTTAAGAACTCTAATCTTGTAGTTAGGTAAATAACTTAAGTAGATCACATGCCACTTCAGATCCAGTAGGGTGCATCCAAAGCTGGAATTTTGCTCAGAAATTTGAGCCCGTGTTGGTTGCTATGGTGCTCGTTCATACAGAGCCAAGCATCTACCAGTACAACCCACAACACCATACTCGCAAACCCAGATTCTAAGCTTTGCTGGTGACCTTGGACCTCAGCTACCTGTTTAGGACTAATGTGTCTCGTGAGGCTGATGTGGGTCTGAGGTAACACACTCTTGGCGGGAGGACGCTTTCTGACATTTGCCCTTCTGTTATAACATTGCAATATTTCTTTCAGTTCTTATCAAACAGAACATTCACTTGCTTGGTTAAATTCCCACCGAGGTACTTTATATTATTTGGGACTATTATGAAGGTTGTTGTTTCCCTAATTTCTTTCTCAGCTTGTTTTTCCTTTGTGTAGAGGAAGGCTGCTGATTTATTTGAGTTAATTTTATACCCAGCCACTTTGCTGAAGGTATTTATCAGGTTTAGTAGATCTCTGGTAGAACTTTTGGGATCACTTAAATATACTATCATATCATCTGCAAATAGTGATATTTTGACTTCCTCCTTCCAATCTGTATCCCTTCGATCTCCTTTTGTTGTATGATTGCTCTGGTTAGGACTTCAAGAACTATATTGAATAAGTAGGGAGAGAGTGGGCAGCCTTATCTAGTCCCTGATTTAAGAGGGATTTCTTCAAGTTACTCTCCATTTAGTTTAATATTAGCTACTGGTTTGTATGTGACTTTTACTATGTTTAGGTATGGGCCTTGAATTTCTGTTCTTTCCAGGACTTTTATCATGAAGGAGTGTTGAATTTTGTCAAATGCTTTCTCAGCATCTAATGAAATGATCATGTGGTTTAAAGATCTCCAATGCTCATGGATTGGCAGGATTAATATAGTAATAATGGCCATTTTACCAAAAGCAATCTAGAGATTCAATGCAATCCCCTTCAAAATACCAATCCAATTCTTCAAAAAGTTAGACAGAACAATTTGCAAATTCATCTGGAATAACAAAAAACCCAGGATAGCTAAAACTATGCTCAACAATAAAAGGACTTCCCAGGGAATCACTATCCCCAAACTCAAGCAGTATTACAAAGCAACAGTGATAAAAAGCTGTATGGTATTGGTACAGAGATGGGCACATAGACCAGTGGAATAGAATTGAAGACCCAGAAATGAAATCACATACCTATGGTCACTTGATTTTTGGCAAAGGAGCCAAAACCATCCAATGGAAAAAAGATAGCCTTTTCAGCAAATGGTGCTGGTTCACCTGGAGGTCAACATGCAATAGACTGCAGATTGATGCATTCTTATCACCCTGTATGAAGCTTTGTCCAAGTGGATCAAGGACCTCCACATCAAACCAGATACACTCAAACTAATAGAAGAGAAAGTGGGGGAAAATTCGAACACATGGGTATTGGAGAAAATTTCCTGAACAAAACACCAATGGCTTATGCTTTAAGATCAAGAATCGACAAACGGGATATCATAAAGCTACAAAGCTTCTGTAAAGTAAAGGGCACTGTTGTTAGGACAAAACAGCAACCTCCGGATAGGGAAACGATCTTTACAAATCCTACAACTGATAGAGGGCTTATATCCAACATAAACAAAGAACTCACAAAGTTAGACTGCAGGGAGACAAATAACCCTATTAAATAATGGCGTTCAGAGCTAAACAAAGAATTCACAGCTGAGGAATGCCGAATGGCTGAGAAACACCTAAAGAAATGTTCAACATTTTTAATCATAGGGGAAATGCAAATAAAAACAACCCTGAGTTTCTACCTCACACCAGTCAGAATGGCTAAGATCAAAATCTCAAGCAACAGAAGATGCAGGCGAGGATGGGGAGAAAGAGGAACACTCCTCAATTTTTGGTGGGATTGCAGACTGGTATAACCATTCTGGAAATGAGTCTGGAGGTTCCTCAGAAAATTGGACATTGCACTATCTGAGGACTCATCCATCTATACCTCTCTTGGGCATATTGCCAAAAGATGCTCCAACATATAACAAAGACACATGCTCTACTATGTTCATAGCAGCCTTATTTATAATAGCCAGAATCTGGAAAGAACCCAGATGCCCTTCAACAGAGGAATGGATACAGAAAATGTGGTACATCTACACAATGAAATAGTACTCAGCTATCAAAAACAATGCCTTTATGAAATGCATACGCAAATGGATGGAACTGGAAAATATCATCCTGAGTGAGGTAACCCAATCACAGAAAAACACCCATGGTATGCACTCATTGATAAGTGGATATTAGCCCAAATGCTTGAATTATCCTAGATGCACAGAATATATGAAACTCAAGGAGGACCAAAATGCGGATGCTTCCCTCCTTCTTTAAAGGGGGAACAAAAATACCCATAGGAGGGGATAGGGAGGCAAAGTTTAGAACAGAGACTGAAAGAACGGACGTTCAGAGCCTGCCCCACATGTGGCCCATACATATACAACCACCAAACTAGATAAGATCGATGAAGTAAAGAAGTGCAGACTGACAGGAACCAGATGTAGATCTCTCCTCAGAGACACAGCCAGAATACAGCAAGTACATAGGCAAATGCCATCATTAAAACCACTGAACTGAGAACGGGCCCCTGTTGAAGGAATCAGAGAAAGGACTGAAAGAGCTGAAAGGGCTTGAGACACCATATGAACAACAATGCCAAGCAACCAGAGCTTCCAGGGACTAAGCCACTACCCAAAGTCTATACATGGACTGACCCTGGGCTCCAACTGCATAGGTAGCAATGAATAGCCTAGTAAGACCACTGGTGGAAGGGGAAGCCCTTTGTCTGCCAAGGCTGGACCCCAGTGAATGGAATTCTTGGGAAAAGGGCTGTAATGGGGGGAGGATGGGGAGGTGTACATCCATGTAGAATGGGAGGGGGAGGGCTAGGGGGATATTGGCCTGGAAAGCAGGAAAGAGTATAACATTTGAAATGTAAAAAAGAAATGCCCAATTTAATAAAGATGGAAAAAATTGATCATATCCAAAGAATAAATGAAATAGAAGAAAATGTGTCCAAGAAAGAGCACAGGAAATAGATACAGAGCCAGATATTCACCTATTTGTATGCTAAGAAATCCTATAAGAGCACAAAACTGGAGAACATAATATATACAAAAAGAATCTCTATGCTACCAAGACAGGGAGAAAAATATAAAATTATAAAAAAGGAAAAGAGAAGCTGCATTTCAGTGTTGTGAGGCAGCGAAACCCCAAAGATGCCACTGGGTTTGTGCTGTTGGCCATCTAAAGCTAGATTTGTGACCTACAATTAAGAGTCTAGTGATTCCCCAGTGGGACTTGGCTGACAAAAGCTAATTTTCATTTGCAAGGTATTCTAATCAATGTAGAGATTTCTTCTGGATTATGATCCAGGGCTTGTTTCTACTCCCCTCTAAGAACTCAGAGCTCATCTGACAGACCTGTGGAAGCCCTGGGCATGCTAAGATATCCTTTCTGATTTTATATATCTGCCTTTCCTACTGGGTTTAGACAGTGATGTTTTCTTTGTGTCCTCCGTCCCTTCTGGTTCATTCACTTTGTTTCCCGGTCATGTTTTCTCTCCTCTTTAGTAGAAATTCTTGAGTCTCAAGTGGAACAGTTTGATGAAGATGTCCCATTTAGTACCACGTGTTCCAATGTCTCTCACTTTCTGCATATTTTTGGGTTGTGTGTTTCTAGATATTGATCCATCTACTGCAGGGAAGTATGCTCTCTGATGATGTCTGAGGCAGGCACTGATCTATGAATATAGAAGCAAACCCTACTCAAAAACTCTAGTCTCTTGAGTATAACTCTATTCTCAATTTGATACTTGTAAATGGCTAATCTGTCCCACAAAGTAATAAAATAAAAGGAAATTTTGTTATTCTAGCCCCAAAATATAATTCTTTGCAGTCTCCATTTCAATTGATCAGTGTTCTGTCTTCAGCATCATATTCACCAGAGCATTAACGTCATTGTTGGATCCTCATTGCATTTGCAGCTTCTATTTGTCCAACAAAAAGTGATGCAGAATTTAACTTAAAAACATTCAAGAAGAATCTCTATTTATCTTAAATTTTAATTTATCCTGCTATACTGTGGATAGACTCAGAGTTGATTAGTCTGTCTATATTCTCGCCTAGAATTAACAAGGCTCATAGCACACAGAGCACTGCTTTAGAGTGTAAATCTTATTAACTCCTTTTTAAAGCTCCAATACCCATTTATAGCTCTTCAGATTTGGTATATTAATTGTCAGTATCACAGAGTAGAATTCATGTGATGTACTAGAGTAGTGTCCTCATTCTTTCTGCTCCAAGTATAGGACACTGATGCTACTATACTATTCACCATGCAGTCTATTACAAATGTTCCTGCAAGACACTTATTCCTTCTGTCTTCAAGTTTTACTCTCTTGATCATTCCAATATGTTACTCAGATCTATTTCCATTAAAGGCCATGTTGAATCATGTTATTCAGTGTCTCCCTTCCTCGCATTTATCATAAGTCATTTTTTTACTATTTACATAAATATCTCTACAAAATAATACATTTTATTCATTTATTGTTATTGTTACTTTGATCCTCCTCAAACCATATTAAACATTTGAGAGTGGCAGATAGCAATTTTTCATTTTAAAATATTATAGCCCTGAATCCTGAAGATTGCCCAATACAGAATGGTGATTATAAAACCACTGATGAATGAATGCATGCATAAATTTCAAATTGAAAGGGAAAGAGTGCTTAATACTGATCTTTAACACAATTGATATTGCCAACCTCTTCACTGAGTTGGTTCTGCCTCTTTTAATTTAATTCTATTTTTCTTCTCTTTAAATGTACAGATTTACATCATTAAAATTAGTGATGAACTGTAATTCTGAAAGTTTTAGTAATTAATTTAATCCATTTTAATAAGATGCCTAAGGTAATTAATTTCATATGGATATGATTATTGATGCACAACAAAATAAAATGTTGTTGCTAATTATCATCTGTTAAATTTTGTTGTTCCTTTGTTGTTCTATTTTTCCACCTTTTCACTTTCTTAACTTGTTTAATACCATACATTTGTAATATACTTAATATATAAAATGATGCCAATCGCAGCAGATCTATAAATAAAACAAGATGTAGATTAATTAGTCCTATTTTTATTTATAATATACGTGATTTGAAAAATGATACTTTAGAATCCTGCCATGTCATTTGTCAATCATAGCAGGTTAATTACTTAAAAGACAGGGAGTACTTTTACCTTGCTATTGTCTTCCAGGAAACAGCTTATAAAGAGTCTTTCTGGGCGCTTTAACCTTGGCACCATTATTGAATTAAAAAAAATGTTTGAGAAAAATTATTTCTGCAAATTGTTCACATAATACATGAATAAAAATTAGAGGCTATAAGATAATTATTGATTGATGTTGGTCATAGGTGCTGCAGTAGAGAGAGAGAACCAAGATGCTAAAACTTATTTTCCAAAGGAATGGGGTACAGACATTTGGGGAAGACTGATACACAGCTATCTTACTCCAGTTACTTTATTCGAAATCATAGAAAGTTAATTGGGGTTGGATAAGGTTCCCACTAACCAAAGTTATCAAGCCCTTTGACGCTCATGAGAGCAGATCACCCACATACTCTCAGGCCCTTTGACCATGGTTAGCTATAATGAAAATTTAGAAGTCTGGGTTTGCTAGGAGTGTGTTAGGACTAAGATTAGGGCAGCTGCAAGCAGTTATGTAACACCAAGTGCAGCTTGTCCAGAGACTGTTTCTCAAGTTTCAAACTGTTTCACAGCAATTTCTGAGCCTCTACTTATTGACCCAAATTTAGCAAAGTTTTTGCTGAAACATTTTGCTCAAAGTCAGACACAAAGATTTTACTATACTTTTCATTAAAAGCCAGACATAAAAACTTTATTTTACAGGTCACCACAGATAATATCTGTGTCTGTTTGTTTTAAATTATGAGAGAGATTAAATTCACTACTTAGTCTTACTTACCATAACCTGAACAGCTTTGGAATTGACCTGAATGAAATGGCATTGAGATATCCAAATGTACAAAGAAACTGAAAATAGGTAGGCCATGATTTCTTATGGAGATACACAAGCAGTTAGGATTATAAAGAATGAAGGAGATAATCTTAGGTAGAGGTTTCTATAAGAAAGCAAACTAAAGCTGAAGCCAAAGAAGTTGTCTTTGATAGCTTTTCTCATACTCTCAATATCACTACTCTGACCAAGGGAAGATTTCACCAATGCAATGCATCTTAGGTCCTTGATATAAATAAGCTTTTCTTAAAATTTCATATTCTTCTGCTTCCCACATTTATTCAAATTTAGTGAATTCAATTATGTATATATATACACATGTGTGTATGTAATATATATTACATATAAATTATTACATGTTATATATATTTATCTATAATTTATATATGAGTTGTCATTTGACATCTTCATACAAATATAAAATGCATTCATTGCTCTTACATCCTATTAATATCAACTTCCCTTTCCTCTGTATCTTTCTCTTTATAGCACTTATGACTTTGTTTTGTTCTCTGACCAATGAGTTAAACAAGACCTATGAATATGAGTAAGAAAATCTATATTAGTAATTAGTGGGATCACTGGAGTAAAAAAATCTAAAGACAATGATTCCTATAAATATCAGAAGCCAGTAATTTAGGTCAGGCAGTGGTCAGGTCCCATAATCTCCCCATCCATCTATAATTCATTGTTCACAGGACCAGTCTTGACTATAAAGGAAAATTTGTGGTTTTGATTTTTAACAATAATGGAACAGGTAAGTTCATGTAATCTTAAAAAACAAACCGATATTGTTTTCAGCATGGTATATAATGAACTTTTGAGAAGTAGAAGGGGAATGTGGTATACATCCCAAATACTACAAATGTCACCTGGATCACAGGCTCATTGTCCAGGTGGTAACCATTTGGGGAGCTGATGGAATGAAGGAAGGTCATAAAAGATGTGTCTTTGGAAAAGATATGGGACTCTAGCTCCTTTCCCTTTGAGTATTGTGTTTTCTAGATCACTATGAAGTAAGGGGCTTTGTTTTCTTCAGTGATTCTCAGCATAATATATCGTGCCATCGAGGTTCTGCAGTGACATGGCAGAGGTACTTTGAATTGATACCTTTGAAACAGTGAACAAGATAAATATTCCTTCCATTCCATTTGATTATCTTGGGTATTTTTACACCATGGCTGAAAGCTAACAAAAAGAAACAAATAACATCAATTAGACATACTTAAAAAATAACAATGACTTCCTAACGAACCTGCTAACTCTATTAATAAATGGGGAGATATTGTTTGGAGAATGCTGCAAAATATTTGTATAACTGTATTTTAATTAAATTGGAATGTGTGAATTGAAGACGCATGACTGTCTTAAGAATGGAATGAAAGTCTATAAATACTTTCTGTTCAGTTCAATTAGCAATACACAGAATAGGAACCTTGCAAACCAAAGGAACAGCTCTTTGTGAGCAATGTTTCATCATATATTGTCAACATTCATTTATTTATTACACATTGAAATGCATGCTAATGTAGGAGAGATTTATCATTTTCATTTACTATATTCTTTGGAATTTCTCAGTGATTGCTTGGCTTCTTCAGATGCACAAAGATTTCATTTTGCTTGAGGCTGCTCTCATAATTAACCATATGTTGTTTAACATCCTTTAATTAGAACTTACTCTATTTTTACTAATAAAATAAGTCAAATAATTTTATAAAGATAACTAACAATGTGTGTAAGTGCTTAGTATTATTGATAGCAGTTTGAGTATTATGAAATCAATATTATTGGCATAATTTTTATAATATAACAATGTCACAATAAATAATACTGTCATTTTTCAAGACTTTAATGTCACAAACTAAAAGTGAATATATACATTCATGGTGATACAAGCTATTAATGATGTCCCTGTATAAAATTTTCTATTACTCACCTGCATACACAGTCAAAGAAGACATTATGAGTTTGTAAAACTAAATGCATTATTTACACATGAAAATGTTTTCCTTGATTTAGACATATCTTCTAAGAGTAGCCAATGTCTGTTAATTTATAGTATGTTTAAAATATCATTCATATATTTTAGTTCAGATTTTTAATTTTAATCTATGTTTGTGAAAAATAAGTTAGTTATTACTTATAATTGAGTATCTAATTTTATGCATATATTACCAAATTGGAAATATTAAAATACTATATAGTTTCTTTTTTGTAGCTACACTCAGGTTTTCTTACTTTTTTTTATTAATTACTTCATTTATTTACATTTCAAAGGTTAAATGTGTTAAATGTTGTTGCCCTTCCCAGACCCCCTACCACATAACCTGTACTCCATACCATCTCCCTTTGCATCAAAGAGGGTGCTCCCCTACCCACCATTCACTCTTACCTCACCCTTCTAATATCCCCCTTCTCTGGTACATCAAGCATCCACAGAACCAAGCACACCTTCTCTCACTGAGGTCAGACAAGGCAGTCCTCTGCAACATATATACAGGGGCCATCACCAGCCTATGTATGCTCTTTGGTTGATGGCTTAGTCTCTGGGAGCTCTGAGGGGTCTGGTTAGTTGATACTATTTATTGTTCTTGCTAAGGGGTTGCAATCCTTTTCAGCTCCTTCAATCCTGCACCTGATTTTTCCATAGGGGTTTCTAACCTCACTCCAATGGTTGACTGTTTAATTACCTACGTCTGTGTCAATCAGGTGCTGGTAGAGCCTCTCAGAGGACAGCTATGCCAGTCTTCTGTCTGCAAGCACAACATGACATCAGTAATAGTGTGCAGGTTTGGTACCTACATATGGGTTGTATCCCAAGTTGGGCGTTCTCTGGATGGGCTTTCCTCAAGTCTATGCTTGATTTTTGCCCATGCATTTTTTTTAGACAGGAACAATTCTGGGACAAAAATTTTGAGATGAGAGGGTGGCCTCATCCCTCAACTAGGTTAGCCACTCTGATGGGTACAAGATGAAACCTCGAATGGGTTCCATTTGCATCACTGATGACTAAGAGCTTTGAACATTTCTTTAGGTGGTTCTCAGCCATTAGAGACTGCTCTATTGTGAATTCTTGGTTTAGTTCTATACTCCATTTTTTGATTGGGTTGTTTCACTATGTTATGCTTAAATATCCATGAGCATTGGAGATCTTTCCATTATCTAATATCTTTCTCAATTTCATTCTTCTGACTTGAAGTTCTTGTCATATAGGTTTTCCACTTGCTTAATTATATTTATACCAAGATATTCTATATTATTCTTGATATTATAAAGGGTGTTGTTTCCCTAATTTCTCTCTTGGCTCATTTATCTTTTGTACAAAATAGGGCTACTGATTTTTTTTTTATACAACCATTAGGCTGATGGTGTTTACTAGCTGTAGAAGTTCTCTGGTTGAATTTTTGGGGTTGCTTATGGATACTTCCATATCATCCACAAATAATGATTCTTTGACTTCTTTTCCAAATTGAATCTCCTTGATTTCCTTTCATTGTGTTATTGTTCTGGATAGAATTTCAACTCCTGTATTGAATAGATAAGGAGAGACTGGGAAGTCTTGCCTTGTGAGTAATTTTAGTGTAATTGTTTTAAGTTTCTCTCCACTTAAATTAATATTTGCTTTTGTCTTGCAGTATTTTGTTTTATTATGTTGAAATATATGCCTTGTATCCATGATATCTTTAACACTTTAAAAATGAATGGGTGTTAAATTTTGTCAAAGACTTTTTCAATATCTATTGAGGTGATTGTGCAATTTTTTCAGTTTATTTATATGATTACTTTGATGGATTTTCTTATATTGAAACATCCTGGATCACTGAGATGAAGCCAACTTGAATGTGTGTTCCTTGATTTATTTTGGTAGACTTTTATACAGTATTATTTGAAATGATGTTTATAAAAGAAATTGGCCTGAAATTCTCTTTCTTTGTTCAATCTTTGAGAGTGATTGTGGCTTAATAGAATGAGTTTGGTCATGTTGCATTTGTTTCTATTTTGTGGAATTGAGGTATATAGCTATTAGTTGTTCTTTGAAAGTCTGGTAAAATTCTGCATGAAAACCATCTGACCCTGGAATGTTTTTGTCGGGAAACTGCTTCTATTTTTAATGATTGCTTTTATTTCCTTAGGGATTATAGGGCTGTAAATAGTTTACCTAATTGATTTAACTTTGGTAAATGGTAACTATGGAAAATTGTCCATTCCATGAGATTTTCTAATTTGGTGGTGCATAGACTTTTGAAATAAGACCTAGATAAAATTCTGAATCCAGGTTAGTTGATACTGTTGTTCTTCTTATGGGGTTACAATTCCAATCAACTCTGTCAATCCTTCCACTAGCACCTACTTAGAGGTGCTAACCTTCAGTGCAATGGTTAGCTGTCTCAGTGAGATGCTGACAGAGCCTCTCAAAAGACAGTCATGCTAGGCTTCTGTCTGAAAGCACAACATGGCATCAGCAATAGTGTCAGGTTTGGAACCTGGCCATGAGATAGATCCCAAGTGGACCAATCACTGGATGGCCTTTTTTTCAGTCTCTGCTCCACTTTTGTCCTGGCATTTCCATTTGATTTAAACAGGAACAATACCAGGACAAAAAGTGAAGGAAGGTAGGTAGGTTGCCTAATCCTTCTACTGGGGGCATTATTTATCCTCTGGAGGTGGTCTTCTCAAATTTCATCTCCCCACTGTTGGGAATTTTGGATAAGGTCATCCCCATTGTGTCCTGGGAGCCTCTCACATCCCAGATCTCTGAGAAATTCTAGATGTTACACCCACTCCCTGCAGCTCAACATTTTCATTCATTCTCCTTGTCCTCTGGGCTTCTTTCCTGTCTCCATCCCCACACCTGGTTGTGGCCACCTTTAAGCCTCTCTTTCCCTTCTCTCATTCAGTTCCCTTTCTACCTCTGTCTCCTGTGATTATTTTGTCCACTCTTCTATGCAGAATTGAAGCATCTTCACTTGGGCCTTCAAAAACACAGGATCAAATCATTAGATGATGAAAACTTCAACATCCCTTCATATTAGATGTTTTGGAGTGATCAGGAATCCATGGCACATACCTAAATAAAATAAAAAACAGCACATTGAAAAACTGCTAACATCAAATTAAATGAAGACAGTCTTGGAGCAATCCTACTAAGATCAGGGACAGGACAAGACTGCCTACTCCCTCCCTACTTATTCAATATAATACTCAAAATTTTAATTGGAGTAATTAGACAAAAATATGATATCAAGGGGATATAAATTGGAACGGAAGAAGGCAAGGTATCACTATTTATAAATGATATGATAGAATACATAAGTGGCCCCAAAAATTGTGCCAGAGAATTCTTTTAGATGGAGTTCTCTTCAACACTTTCAGCAAAGTGACTGGATATACAATTAAGTCAAACAAATCAATGGCCTTTTTTAAACAAATGATAGAATGGCTGAGAAAGAAATTAGAGAAACAACACTAGCGACAAATAATATAAAATATATTGATGTAATTATAACCCAACAAGTAGAAGGACGGTATGACCAAAATTTCAAGTACATGGAGAAAGAAATCAAAGACCTCAGAAGATGAAAATATTTCTTATGCTCGTGGATGAGTAGAATTAACAGTAAAAATGGCCATCTACAGATTCAATGCAATCCCAATCAAAATTCCAGCACAATTCTTCACACACATTGAAAGAGCAATTCTCAACTTCATATGGAAAAACTAAAAACCCATGTTAGCAAAAACAATTCTCAGCAAAAAAAGAAAGTCTGGGGAATAAGCATCAGTTACCTCAATTGTATAACAGAGCAATAGTGATTTTAAAAAGGCACAGTATTTGTGCATAAAGTTTACTTTTAAATTCTAAGTATACGAAGTCTCTAATTTCTCTTTTTTATTCTTTAATCAATTGTTAAAGTCCAGTCTTCATCCCCCTTCTGGTCCACCTCACAACTTCTCCCCATCCCATACCTCCTCACCCCCACCACCCACCCTTATCCGACAGACCTCCCCAAACCAAGGGGCTTCAAGTCTCTTGAGGGTTCGCTGCATCTCCTCTCTCTGAGGCTAGACCAGGCAGTCCTCTGATGTATATTTGTTTGTTCTATGAAATTTTAGCACTGCTTTCATTGTGCCCCATAAATTTGAGTATATTGTCCCGTTTTTCATTGAATTCTAAAGTCTTTAATTTCTTTCATTATTCTTCCCAGACCCAGAGATCACAAAATAGAGTTGTTCAGTTTCTATGATTGAGTAGGCTTTCAGGTGTTTCTGTTGTTGTTGAAGTCCAGCTTTAGTCTATGGTGGTCTGATACTATACAAAGCATAACATTATTTCAGTTTTCTTTGTGTCTTTCCATGCTTGCTTTGTGATGGATTATATGGTCAATTTTGAAGAAGGATCCATCCATGAGATGCTGAAAAGTAGGTAGATTTTTTGTTGTTGTTCATGTGACATATACTATAGATGTCTGTTAGTTCCATTCGATTCATAATGCCTGTTAGTTTCATTGTTTTTTTGTTTAGTTTTTGTCTGGATGACCCGTCAATAGTGAGAGTGGGTCAATTGGTGAGAATGGGCTGGTGAAATTTCCCATTATTAATACATGGAGTTTGATGTGCAACATAAGTTTTAGCAATGTGTCTTTTACAGATGTGGATGCCCTCATGTTTGGGGTATAAATGAGATGATAGCTTGGTAGATTTTTTCCTTTGATGAGTGTTAAATGTCCTTCCCTGTCTCTTTTGATTACATTTGGTTGAGACCCCATTTCACCACGTATTAGAATGGCTACTACAGCTTGCTTCTTGTGTCCATTTATTTGAAAAACCTTTTTTTCAGCCCTTCACTCTGAGGAAATGTCTATATTTATTACTGAGGTATGTTCTCGTGTACAGCAAAAATGTTAGATCATGTTTTCATATTCATTCTATTAGCCTGTGACCTTTTATTAGGGGACTGAGTCCATTGATGTTGCAAAATATTAATAACCAGTGATTGCTATTTCCTATTATTTTGATGTTCATGGTGTGTGTGTGTGTGTGTGTGTGTGTGTGTGTGTGTGTGTGTGTTCTTTCTGTTATGGAGTTACTTATTTCTTGTGTTCGTGGTGGTATTTATCCTGCTTGGATTGGAGTTTTCCTTCTAGTATTTTCCCTAGAGCTAGATTTGTAAATAGAATTTGAATTTGGATTTGCTTTGAAATATATTGTATTATCCATCTATGATGATTGAGCTGGATATAACAATCTGTTTTTTTAGAGGTTGAAGTTTAGCTGTATAAGACCTTCTAGCTTTTAAAGTCTCTGTTGCAACATAAGGTATAACACTGATAATTCTGCCTTTGTATGTTACCTGACCTTTCCCCTTTGTTGCTTTTAATAAACCTACTCCGAGGTTCAATCTTCTAACTATCAGAATGTCTAAGATGAAAACCTCAGAAGATAGGATATACTTACTGGCAAGGATGTGGAGCAAGGGCAACATTCCTGCGTTGCTGCTAGGAGTACAAGCATATGCAACCACTTTCGAAATCAATTTCACGTTTTTTCAGAAATGTGGGAATAGTTCGATCTCAAAACTTGTAGCAGGCAGAGTAAGGCCACTACTATGTAAACACTGGGGCTGTATAGCTGCAAAAGCATTTCCTGCAGGAGAACCTAATTGAGGACTGCCTGTGACACCAGCATTTTTGCAGGAGGACATAATTGAGGACTGTTTGAGAAAACAAGGATTGCTGGTACAAAGAGTGCTAGCCCGTCAGGAACTTCTGTTTAGAATAGATATTTTCTTGGGACCAAATGGGGATATGGGTGGAGGGTATTAAAGGAGTTCCATAGCAGTGCTCAGATGAGCTTACTACAGCATTTCACCTGCTCAGGGAGGAGTCTGTGTCATTGTCTCTGTGTAAATTCGCCCCCACCCCCCAAGAGCAGGTAAAGTGGGGCAGAGAGTGACCAGGGCACAGGCAATTAATACTCAATTTGGATATACCTAAAAGATGCTCCGTGATCACTCAAAGACACTTGCTCAACTATGTTCATAGAAGCTTTATTTATATTAGCCAAAAAACTAGAAATAACATATATGTCCCTCAACTGAAAAACGTAGATAGAAAATGTGGTACATCTACACAATTGAATACTATTATGCTATTTAAAAAAAGACACAGTTAATTTTTCAGGCAAATGGGCAGAACTGGACAATATAATCCTGAGTGAAGTAACCCACTCCCAAAAGGAAATGTGTGGTATTCTTTAAGTTATTAGTGGATATTAGTTATAAACTATAGAATACACATGCTACACTCCACAAACCAAAAGAAGTGAAATAGGAAGGTAGGCACAAGCAAGGATGCTCAAATCTCACTTAGAGTTAGGAATTAAATAGTCATAAAAGGCAAACGGAGGGAGGGAACTAAGTGGGCAAAAGGATGGAAGGGTATTGGAGGGAATGTTCAGGATCTGATGTGGGGAGGGGCAGGAGAGATGGCCAGATGGCTAGATAACCATAAAATGAATGAAAATCTACAACTGACTGGGGTGGGTAGAAGGGGGGCATTGTCAGGATGTCACAGAGACCTGGGATAAGGGTGGGGTGCCCAAGAACCAGTGGGGACAACTTCAGCTGTGATTCACATCGTTGAAAATATGGAATCCGAAGAAGCCACCTCCTGCAGCCAGGCAGGGACCCCAGTGGAGTGATAGAGACACCAACCCACCATTTCTAATTTAAATTTAAATAAATTAAAAGAAATTTTCAGTCCAAAATTTATTCTGACTACAATTTCTGGGACAGTGGATGGAGCATGAGGGAATTGCCAACAATTAGCTGACCTAACCTGAGACTTATCCCATAAACAAGCACCAATCCCTGACACTATTAATGATACTCTGTTGTGCTTGTAGATAGGAGTCTAGCAAATTTGTTCTCAGCTTCACCCAGCAGCTGACTCGGATAGATGAACACACCCACAGCCAAACACCAGATGGAGCTTGGGGACTCACGAAAGAGTTGGAGGTAGGAATGTAGGCCCCAAAGAAGAAAAGAACTCCACAGAAAGACCACAGACTAAACTGACCTGGACCTTTGGGGCTTTCAGACTCTGAACCACCAGCCAAAGAACAAAGACCTAGGTCTCCCCACAAATATGGACCAGATGTGAAGCTTGGTCATTAACAGCTAGAGTAGGGGCTATCCCAAAATTTACTGCTTGTTTTTTGGATATGTTCTTCTAGCAGGATGGCCTTGTCTGACCTCAGTGGGAAAGGATGTGCCTAGCTTTGCTGAATTGATGTGCAAGAGTAGAGGGATACCCAGGTGAGACTCCCTGATGCTCGGAGGGGATGAGAAGAGGGAAAGTGGTTTGCACCAATACATATGTCATCTACTAATCTGCCACAAAAGCAGATTACAAAAGTCTATTGCAAAGATACTGAGTGAAAGGCTGTAATTATGAAGACTTTAAATTGGGCTTTAACTATTATAATATTTGATTACTTTATTTACCTCAATTTAGGAATACTTGTCTCTGGACATCAGAGCATTTATAATTATATTGTCACTCATTTCTTTGATTAAAAGTATTGTTTGTATTTGATATAGGATAAGGTGATTCAGAATAATAATTAACCTTGTTGTCAATTAATATGTAATATGCAATGTTTTATATTATGATATTTACCATATTAATTTTATATTATAAGAATTCTTTTGAAAATCAGTGGAAATAATTCTTAGCACAACATATTTACATTTACTTATCTTCACCTAATATTAATAGATATTTTCATTCAAAATTTTCCATGTAGCATGTCAACTTTGAAGATAAGAAGTGAACTTAAAAGTACTTATTAATCTTAATTAGTCTTTTAACCCATTTTAATGAAAAACATTCAGAACACTGTACATAGAAAATATTAATTTTGTGCTATATGTCATTTTATAATACTTTTATTTTTACTGTGTTTACTGTGTTTTGTATGACTATTATAAAATGGTATCCATGAACTATTAAAATTTTGAAAGTTCGATGCTTTTGGATTTGTGATTTCATTTATTCCTTTAACCCTGCATCACAGCAGCAGAGACCATGTGATATAAAAGTTTTTTTTTTCTTCTCCTTCTGCAACATGATACTTTAGATTGAACTCAAGTGACAAGGTTTGTCACCAATCACCAATAAACTTTGAACCATCTCTCTGGTGTTAGGACTTATGTCTCTTTCATGCATAATTGATGAACTAAAATACAGAATAGTATGTTATATAAAATTTTTAGAAATTATTATTTTTTTAACTCCTAAGATTTATGTAAAATATTTTCCGAATTTCCCAACTAAATAAAAGGTTGTTAGTTGACACATTCCACCTTTACTTTATTAAATATACTTTATTATATTAAATATTATGTTCCTTCTGTATTGACCATGTTTGAAAGTTTTCATTAAAAGATATCCAATTTGCTGGCCTTACTCTACAATTAGAGAGGCTCAGATAATTTTTATCCTTCATTTTATGACATAATGTCTAATTTATTCATTTATTATTTTTTCTTCTTTCTTTCTTTTTCTTTAATCCTTTCTCACAGTTCAGATTTTATCCCCCTTCCAGTCCACTGTCTGACTGTTTCACATCCCATAACTCTCCCCCCAATCTCCGGGAGGATGTCCCCACCAAGGCAGTCATGATCGGCCCCTTTTTGTGTGCACTTCATAGTCTCAATAATAGTGTCAGGCCTTAAGGCCTCCCCTTGAGCTGGTTCCCACCTTGGCCCTGTTGCTGGACTTCCTTTTCCTCAGGCTATTATTTATTTTTGTCCCTGCAGGTAAGCCACAATTACTCTGAAACCCAAACCACACAAGGAAACAACAATAACACCAAAAAACAAAAGAGAAAGAGAATTACAATTTCCCTTATGAATATCGATGTAAAAATACTCAACAAAATTCTTGTAAATTAATCAAAAAACACAAAATCATCATTCACCACAATCAAGTAAGCCTCATCTCAGGGATGCAAAGTTGACTCAATATACAAAAATCCATTAATATAATCCATTATATAAACAAACTCAAAGAAAAAAGATCTCATGATCATCTCCTTAGGTGCTAAAAAGTCATTTGACAAAATACAACACCCCTCTATGTTAAAAGTATTGGAGAGATCAGGAATTCAAGGCCCGTATCTAAACATAATAAAAACAATTTACCACAAACCAACAGCCAATAGCAAATTTAATATAGAGATACTTAAAACAATGCACTAAAATCAGGAAAAAGACAGCAATGCTTACTCTCCCCATATCTATTCAACATAGTATTTGAAGTTCTAGCTAGAACAATTAGGCAACAAAATGAGATTAAGGGGACACAAATTGACAAAGGATAAATAAAGGTATCACTATTTTATATGATTGCATACATAAGCACCCCCAAAAATTTTACCCAAAACCCCTACAGCTGATACATAACTTCAGCAAAGTTGCTGGATATAAAATTAACTCAAATAAATTAGTATCCTTCCTTTATACAAATGACAAACAGGCTAAGAAATTAGAGAAACAACTCCCTTCACAATAGCCACAAATAATACAAAGTATCTTGGGGGTAACTCTAACCAAACAGGTGAACGATCTGTATGACTATAACTTCAAGTCTGTCAAGAAATAAATTGAAGAAATATTTCAGAAAACGGGAGAGGTCTCTCATGCTCATGGATTGGCAGAATCAACATAATAAAAATGGCCATCCTACCAAAGACAATCTACAGATTTACCGCAATACCCATCAAAATCCGAACACAATTCTTCAAAGACGTGGAAAGAGCAATTCTCAAATTCATCTCGAAAAGCAAAACACCCAGAATAGTGAAAATTATTTTTTTTTGTATTCAGGGGTTCTATGTAGGATCCTCTCACTGGTGCCCCATTTTTTCCCTCGGCTGTATCCTTCATCCCTGACACTCTCTTGTAGTCATGCTTTCTAGTGTGTTTTTATTTCAGTCACTGAGTTTTTCATTTCCAGCATTTTACAATTTTTCTTATTGAAAATGTTCTTTTAGGCTGATGACTTTTTCTTTTATTTTTTATTTGTTATTTCTTATTTACATTTCAAATGTTATTCCCTTTCCTGGTTTCCCATCCATAAGCCTCCTATCCTCTCCCTCTCCCCTTCTTTAAAGGTGTTCCCTCTCTGTAACCACTATGCCTTCCTTCCAAAAAACAATTCTTAACAATAAAAAAAAAACTTCTGGGGGAATCACCATCCCTGACCTCAAGCACTATTATGGAGCAATAGTGATAAAAACTGCATGGTACTCATTTATTTTTTTTTAACTTGTAACATTCTTCTATATCCAATAGGACTCTCAGTTGTGTTGAATTTAACTTGTTGGTATTTAAATAAACAACTAATTACATATGTGAATATTTTGTCCTTGAAAGAATAGTCTTGTGATTCATAGAATCATCCAGGAAACTACACAATAGTGTAGTGAATAAATGAGACAGATATAGAGAGACAACTAAATATTTGTCTCTCTTATTGTAGAACCAAAAGTTATTAATAAGAATGTAAAAGAGTTATTACAAGAATGTGAAATAATTTCAGTGGTTTAAGATAAATGACAGAAAAGTAATTAGAAGAAATTAATACATGTTGAATAAATATAGACAAAATAAAATTTATTTGGTGTCAGGGTGAGGGAAGAAGGCTTAGTGAATACTTGATGAAAGTTAAAGAAATAACAACTTTTAGTCAACCCATTAGATGCAACAGTTAATTGGTTTATGTTTATCTGCAGATAAAAATCTCTTCAGCCAAGTTTCTATGCTACCTTCAGAATATTCTTCCTAACTCTCCATGATTGCTTATTACCCTTGGTCTCCTTCCTATATGCCAGTCATACAACTAAGACTTTTAATTGTTGCAAATTTATTTCAGCATCATGAATTTGTACAGTGTGGAAAAGAGAGCCCTATATATATTTTGGGAAAATAGATAACTTCATTTTCAGAACTAGTGTCATTGTATGCAAACAGCAGTAAATGCTGCAATTTTTTTTCTTGCCAGATTAAATAAATTTCTATTATGGTAACAGGTTTCTGGTTTTCCTCTTTAAGAAACATTTTTAAAGGAATACATGTAAGGAAATAAACTCAGGGCTGATATCAATAATTTAGAAACAAAGAGAACAATATAAAGAATCAATGAAACCAAGAGCTGCTTTTTAAAAGGAAAATCAGCAAGAAAGACAAACCCTTAGCCAAATTAACTAAACAGCAGAAGAAGACTATCCAAGTTAACAAAACGAGAAATGAAAATGGGGAATAGCAACAGATCCCAAGGAAATACAAAGAATCCTTAAGTATTATTTCGAAATTCTGTATGACATAAAACTAGGAAATCTATAAAACCTGGACAATTTTCTTGATATATATCACTTTCAAAAGTTAAATCAAGATCAGGTAAACAATTTAATAGACCTATAGCCCCTAAGAAAATAGAAGCAGTAATTAAAAGACTTCCATCAAAATGAAGCCTAGGGCAAGGTGTTTTTAATGCAGAATTCTACCAGTTTCTAAGAAGAGCTAATACCAATACTCCTCAAATTATTCCAGAAAATAGAAACAGAAGGAACACTGCCAAACTCATTCTATGAAGCCACATTCACCCTGATAACTAAACAACACAAAGACTGAACAAAAAGAAAATTTCAGACCAATTGTACTTATGAACATTGATATGAAAATACTCAATAAAATGAGTCAAAACATATGAAAAATATTATATGTCATGATCAAGCAGGCTGCATCCTAAGGAGGGAGAGGTGGTTGAACATATGAAAATTCATACATGTAAAGAGAAGGTAAAAAACACATGAACATTTCATTAGATATTGTAAAACCATGTGCAATAACAAACACTCCTTCATGATAATAATCCTGGAGAGATAAGGTATACAAAGCATATATCTAAACACAATAAAAGCAATATACAACAAGCCAATAGCCAATAGTAAATCAAATGAAGAGAAACTTAAACAATTCCACTAAAATCAGAGACAAGACAAAGCTGTCCCTCTCTACATGTCTACTCAATATAGTACATAAAATTTTAGCTAGAGCAATAAGACAGCTAAAGATCAGAGGGATGCTAACTGGAAATGAAAATCTCAAAATATAGCTATTTTCAAATGATATGATAGTGTACAAAATGACCCCAAAAATTCTATCAGAAAATTCCTACACCTGGTAAATACTTGTAGCAAAGTGGCTGGAAAAAAATTAATTCAAAAAGTAGTAACCCTCCTTTACACAAACAACAAATGGTCTGAGAAAGAAATTAGGGAAACAAAACCATCCAAGATAGCCACAAAAAGAATTAAATATCTTGGCACAACTCTATCCCAGGAAGTGAAAGACCTATATGAGAAGAACTTCAAGTCTTTGAAGAAAGAAATTGAAAAAAGATATCAGAAGATGGAAAAATTCCTATGCTCATGGTTCAGCAGTATTCACATATTAAAAATAGATATCTCATCAAAAACAATTTACAGATTCGATTCAATTGCTATCAAAATTCCAGCATAATTCTTTACAAACCAGGAAAGAAAATTACTCAGGGTTATAATGGAACTATATAGGAAAACAAAAACCAAGGATAGATAAAACAATTCTGTACAATAAAAGGAGTGCTGGGTGGATTGCCATCCCAGATCACAAGCTGTACTACAGAGCAGTAGTAATATAAGCCACATGATACTGGCATAAAATAAAAGAGGTTGATTCATGGAAGTATATTAAAGACCCAGAAGTAAACCCACACATACATAGACACTTAATTTTTAACAACGAATGCAAAACTATACATTTCAAAATAAAGCATCTTCAACAAATGATGCTGGTCTAACTGGATGACGGCATGTAGAAGAATGCAAATAGATCCATATTTATCACCCTGCCAAAAAATTCAAGTCTAAGTGGATCTAATGCCTCAACATAAAACCAGGTACACTAAATCTGAAAGAAGACACTAAAAGAAACGATAAATGTGATTTCACAAAACTGAAAGATTCTTTAAGGCAAAGGACACTGTCAATAGAATAAAATGGGAGGATAGAGAATGGTAAAAGATCTTTACCCAACTTCCATGCAACAGGTTGATGATATACAAAATATATATGTAAGTCAAAAATTAAATATCAGCAAAGCAAATAATCCAATTAAAAACTGGCTACAGAGCCAAATAGAGAGTTGTTGACAAAAGACTCCCTAGTGGCTGAGAATCACTTAAAGAAGTGTCGTTAGTCATCTGGAAATCAGTCTGGAGGTTCCTCAGAAATTGGACATTGAACTGCCTGAGGATCCAGCTACACCCCTCTTGGGCATATACCCAAAGATGCCCCAACATATAAAAAAGACACGTTCTACTATGTTCATCGTAGCCTTTATTTATAATAGCTAGAAGCTGAAAGAACCCAGATGCCCTTCAACAGAGGAATGGATACAGAAATGTGGTACATCTACACAATGGAATATTGTTCAGCTATCAAAACAATGACTTTATGAAATTAAGTAGGCAAATGGTTGAACTGGAAAATATCATCCTGAGGAGCTAACCCAATCACAGAAAGACATACATGGTATGCACTCATTGATAAGTGGCTATTAGCCCAAATGCCTGAATTACCTAGATGCCTAGAACAAAATGAAACTCAAGACGGATGATCAAATGTGAATGCTTCACTCCTTCTTTAAAAGGGGAACAAGAATACCCTTTGGCAGGGAAGAGAGAGGCAAAGATTAAAACAGAGACTGAAGGAACACCCATTCAGAGCCTGCCCCACATGTGGCCCATACATACAGCCACCCAATTAGACAAGATGGATGAAGCAAAAGAAGTGCAGACCGACAGGAGCGGATGTAGATTCCATCCTGAGAGACACAGCCAGAATACAGCAAAATACAGAGGCTTAATGCCAGCAGCAAACCACTGAACTGAGAATAGGACCCCCGCTGAAGGAATCAGAGAAAGAACTGGAAGAGCTTTGAAGGGCTCGAGACCCCATATGTACAACAATGCCAAGCAACCAGAGCTTCCAGGACTAAGCCACTACCTAAAGACTATACATGGACTGACCCTGGACTTGACCTCATAGGTAGCAATGAATATCCTAGTAAGAGCACCAGTGGAAGGGGAAGCCCTGGGTCCTGCTAAGACTGAACCCCCAATGAACTAGACTGTTGGGGGAGGGCGGCAATGGGGGAGGGGGGAGGAACACCCATAAGGAAGGAGGGGGGGATGTTTGCCCGAAAACCGAAAGGAATAACACTAAATGTATATAAGAAATATTCAAGTTAATAAAAAAGAGAGAGAAAAAAGACTAAGGAAATCAAATGATTTGAGATTACATCTTATACCTTATAGAATGGCTAAAATCAAGATTTCAAGGGGTCACTCATTCTGGCAAAGATGTGGATCAAGGGTAATACTTCAGCATTATTTCTATGAATGTAAACTTGAATAACCACTTTGAAAATTAATTTGTCAGTTCCTCAGAAATTTAGAAATAATCCTACGTCAAGACCCAGCTATACCACTCTTTATATAAATCCAAAAGATCCTCAACCGTACCACAATGAAACTTGCTCAACTAAGCTCACAGCAGGTTTATTCTTAATAGTCAGATCATGGAAACAACCTAAATTTCTCTCAATTAAAAAATAGATAAAGAAATGTGATATATTTATAAATATAGTATTACTCACTATTTAAAATGATGACATCATGGAATTTGCAGTCAAATGGATGGAACTAGAAAATATCATCCTGACTGAGATAAATGATACCTAGAAAAACAAGTAAAGTATATATTGACATGTAAGTGGATATTTGCTATAAATACAGATTAAACATGCTGCAGTTCATAGCTGCAAAGAAGCTAAGTAAAATGAAGGGCCAAAGGGAGGATGCTTGAATCAGAAGAGGAAATAGACTTCAGAATAGGATGGAGGGAAGGACTTTGGAGGAGAAGATGATGGGAGGGGAAAACAGGAGGTATCATGTGTAGAGAGGACACTGAGAGAGAGAGAACTGAAATCAGTGGAGGAGGGGCATTTCTGGGAGGAGCTAGAAAATTCTAACAATTGAAACTCCCAGGAATCTGTAAGGTTATTCTAGCTAAGAGTATAAAGTCTAAAATTTTCACCACCTGTAACCAGGCAAGATTTTCAATGGAAGGATGGGGCCACAAAACCTTAGACCCACTATTGTCCTGCCTACAAAATGTAGAAGGATAAAGAGAGAGTAGAAATTGAGAGTAAGGCCAATCAGTGACTGGCCCAACTTGAGAACAATGCCATGGCAAGGAGCATGCCCCTGACACTATTAATTATATTCTGCTGCGTTTGAAGAGAGGAGCTGAGCCTAAATATCATCAGACAGGCTTCACCCAGCAGCTAATGAAAAGAGATGCAGAGATCTACAGCCAAACTTTAGGCAGAGCTCTGGGATCTTTTGGAAAGGGGGAAGGAAGGATTAACAAAGCCAGAGAGGCAAGGACACTACAAGAAAACTTACAGAATCAACTAACCTTGACACATACGGCCTCACTGAGACTGAACTGGCAACGAGAAAGCATGCATGGGAGGGAACCTAGGGTCCCTACAAATATGTAACACATGTGCAGCTTGGTCTACTTGTGGAACCCCCTAACAGCAGGAACAGGGGCTACCTCTAAGAGGGATTGCCCACTTTTTATGCACTTTCCCCAAATTGGCTGCCTTGTTTAGCCTCAACCGAAAAAGATATAAGCAGTCCTACTGCAACTTGGTGTCCTAAGGAGGGTTGATATGCATGGGAGTCCTCCCCTTGTCCTCCCCTTCTCTGAGTAAAAATGGAGAGAGGATGCAGGGAGGAGAGGAGAGAACTAGGTACTGGGAAGAAAGCAGGGATGGGATGCTGCGATTGAGATGTAAAGTAAATTAATTAATTAATTAATTAATAAAAAATTATTAAAACAAGATGAACACCTAAATGCAATTAAGGTTATATGAATGTAGAGTTATGATTTCATAATGTATCTCCAGAAAATAAATTAAAATGATACATTAAGAATTATAAATTATAACAAATGCATGGATCCAAAATATTTGTCTGTAAAGATGAATATATATCATTTTACTATAGTTTTTCCCAATTATATTATGATAGCATTCACTAATTAGATCTCAAAAAGTAAACCGTGATATTTTATGTTGCATTTAGAATGCTAGGTATATTAATTGAGTGAAAGTGATATTCTCAAGTTCTGAACAAAATAGTATTTAAGTGAGAACTACCTATAATAAGATAATAAAAATGCCCATTAACATGTAATGGTTACTGACAAATAAATGGAAGATACAAAGCTGAAAGCCAGTCTAAGTAAATTATCCACTTTCAAAACATTGAATTTCTAAATTATGAATTTTCTACAAAATTGAAAAAAAAACACACTGGATATCTCTCCAGTTTTCATGGCAACATAGCAAAATTCCAAGTTATTCATTAACCTTGAAACTTCTCAAGGGAAATGTATATGACACTTCCGAAATATTTCTCTGACAGTAGAATACTTCTGAGTTAAACAAACAAACAAATAAATAAGCAAAACCGTCTCTGTACATTGCCATTGAGATCTCCTGACTTGAAGAACGTTCCAGTGAGAGACAGTCATTTTCCACATCCTGTAATATTAAGACTCACAACCATGACAGCATGCCGAGTTTCTTCTCTAATCTAAGCCCCAGTGAACATTTATTTTGAAGGAAGGAATAATAAATTCAGATGACAGAATCCATAGTGTGAGAATAAATACCAACATCTGTTGCCAGTCTTCCTGCATGTGGGTATCCAGCCAATTACACAGATCCAGCAATGGAGAATTGACTTTACAGTCTTAGGACAAAATTTAAAAAGAACTCACTGTTTAAGCTCATGTAACTTCATCTGTGTTCCCATTACATGCTGTCTCCTGACCCCTCCAGAGCTGCTTATTCTCATAGAGTCATGTGTGCCTCAGGCAGCATTCGGCTATCAGGGCTTTGCACGCCCAGGAGCTAATTGGCGGAACCAGTTTTCATCAAATATTCATACCAGAGACTATTTTTAAACTTAATTTCAGAACTATCCCTCTTTTCATTTTAATCTCACATATTGCTGTTGAAATTTCATGTGATATCTCTACTTACAGACAACCCCAAAAGGTACTGCCTGTTATGAACTTTATTGGAAAAAGGAAGGCAACTTCATTATCATTCCACATACCACTGGCTTCATTGAAATTAGGCCTGAGCCACTGTCACAAATGAAGACAGTGCTGGAAATTATGTATTCATTGGTTTAAATGTGTGATCATGCTGTCAGCAAAAATATGTATATTCTATAAATTTCCTAGTCCTAAGAAAAATATTAAAATTTTATTTTATACATCATTCAAAAATTAATTGTAATTTTGTTTATTTAATATGATATTTTAAAAGATTATATCATCTTATATATTTGAGAAGACCTTGTATTTGTTACGCTCCTTTCATTTAAGAAGACAAAGAGAAACCATATCCAAATTCCAGGTCTTAGCGAATTTTCTCATTTTACACTAATTTCCAATCAACATCATTAGGATAACATGACATGACGTAACATTGACATGACAACATACTCCTCTGCTAAAATTTAGCATTACGAACACTTAAAGTTTAGCAATGCTACAATTATAACTTTATTTGCTTTAACACATATCAGTGAAATAGACATACGTTAAAAGATTTTCAATGCAGCAAGTCATAAATTTATGAAAACTTGGCTCATTTTACACTTTCATGACTATCTATGAAACAAAAATAATGAAATTCAATACGCATATATTAGTGCTTTATAATCCCCTTATGACATTTATACCTTTGATTTAAAACAATTAGAAATTTTTGGTGGAAGTTCCCAAAAAGTGAATGTAAATGCAGAACAACATAATTTACAAAATGGTCACTGATAACTAATAACTAATAACTACCATGACAGCTTATCAGATAAATATATAGGCAAAGCCAAAACCTGAGTGTTATCCCTGGAACTCATGGAGAAAGGAGAAAATAGACTTCTGAATATAGTTATCTGACCTCCACACATATGTTGGGGCATACCTGTACCTGTACTCTTACCTACACATCATATGCCTTTGTACTGAATACTACTTGAGTTTTTTGTAAAGATTATAAGAACAACAGCACACTCACAGAACATAGATTAAACACAAACATATATAGAAACCTGATGATAGTTTGTTTGATAATTTTAATAATTTATCGATTGGATGATTTTCAATATAGTTAAAATTATCACTTATCTTTAGATATATAAATATCATTAGTAAAAACGGGAAACTATATTGTACCTACCTTGCATAGAAACACAATTCTTGAGATGATTTCGTTCAGTACATCTGGAACATAGCTTCCTGGAAAAATCAGGCTTCAAGTAGGTTTAACAAGGTGATCTGATGTTTTTCACATTCAATATTTGTTCTTAAATGAACAAAACTTGCATACATTATTACTTTCATATGTCTTGATTCGTTTTAAACCATTTATAGTTGCTCTTCAGCTTGAATATTTGTTATGGTATTTAATCCAGGATTTCTACTGATACTCAATTGCGTTATGTATGTTTTTAATATATGAACATCTTTATCATGTTTTTAATTTTGAAGGTTAAATTTAACTACATATAAGTTATAAGACTCTAAAATGAGAAAACAACCTATGGTGGTACACATCACTTAAAAATAAAGTAATTCTGCAATTTCCATACCTTGATTCACATGATTATGATCAATATGTTGTCACTTTGTGCAAAGATGTTGTGTATATATATATATATATATATATATATATATATATATATGATTTTAAAAAGACATTGAAACAGCATAGGTACCAAGCAGAAAAGAAAAAGAATAGTGAAGGAACAATAAATAGCACTATCCAGGGAAAGTCTTATCGTATAAATACCTAATTCCATAATTATTTTTAGCATATGGCTTTACCAATTTCAAACATCTTTATTTCTTACCTTCTTGAGATAACCCATTTCAGACAAAGAGAGTAGGCATGTAATGAATAAGTGTACAATAAAGAGTTCTGTTTCAGAACCAGATTAAATACAATCCCCTTTTAAAGAGGAATATGCCATTACTACTTAAAAAGTGGTGGGCTAGAAACTAGCATTATTTATGTTTAGCTATAATATTCTATGTGTGTGTATTACTACGAATAGACTATCTGCATAGGTGAATTATCAAAGCATTTTGTATTTAACTCAGGAATTTTAGGTTTCATTTCTATTGCGACTCAGTGATAGGAAGAGTGTGTTTTATTCCCTGTTGCTCCCTGTCAGCAGAATCCTATTCTCATTGTGTGTTACATGATTTAGTGGAGATAAGAGGGCAAAATATATCAAATGTTCATATATATATATGAAATAATCATAGTGACACACTCTATTTCGGGCCACATGCACATATATACCAAGCTGCATTGTCTGTTGTTTCCTGGATTCTTCCTGCTGTCACTTTGATGAAATGAGTGTTCACAAATGCAGGAAACACTGTAGCCTTATACTTTACCTTACCCATGCATTGTTTTGTTGTTGTTCCTCCTCTCTACTGTTTCTGTCCCAGAAGTCTGTATAATTTACATAGCTCAGGCTCTTTGCAGTTGGTTTGCCTTCTTGAGATATCACATAGGGGAGATCAAAATTAAGGTCTGTAGCCCCACCACATTTTCTCGCTGTGCCAATGGCTTCTAGCTGGTGCTTAGCTGCATCTGCCTCATTAAGCTCATGAAAATGCTTCCATTCTCTGTAGGGTCAGGATACTCAAAGGTTTTGAGCCAGGTACCTGTGAATTTTTTAAATAACTTCAAGAAAACCTGCTATGCAAGGTGGCAAATATAAATCTATTTGTATTCTTCTACAGGTAGACATCCAGTTAGACCGGCACCATTTGTTGAAGATGAATACTTTTTTCCATTTTACAGCTTAACATTCATTTAAAAAAATAACTGCTCATGAATGTGTGGGTTTATTTCTGGGTCATTGAATCAATTTCAGTACTCAACCTCTCTGTTTACCAACACCATGCAGTTTGTATCACTATTACTCTGTAGTAAAGATTAAGGTCAGGGATGCTGATTCCTCAAGAAATTCTTTTACTTTTTTCCCCCCGGAGCTGGGGACCGAACCCAGGGCCTTGTACCTGTACCACTGAGCTAAATCCCCAACCCACAATTCTTTTACTCTTGAGGTTTTTGTAGCTATCCTGTGATTTTGGTTTCCCATATGAAGTTGAGAATTACTTTTTCAAATCTGTAAAAATTGTTTTGGAATTTTTTTTTCATCTTTATTAATTTGAGTATTTCTTACTTACATTTCGATTGTTATTCCCTTTCCTGGTTTCCAGGCCAACATCCCCTAACCCTTCCCCCACCCTTCTCTATGGGTGTTCCCCTCCCCATCCTCCTCCCATTACCACCCTCCCCACAACAGTCATGTTTACTGGGGGTTCAGTCTTGGCAGGACCAAGGGCTTCCCCTTCCACTGGTGCTCTTACTAGGCCATTCATTGCTACCTATGAGGTTGGAGCCCAGGGTCAGTCCATGTATAGTCTTTGGGTAGTGGCTTAGTCCCTGGAAGCTCTGGTTGCTTGGCATTGTTGTTCATATGGGGTCTCGAGCCCCTTCAAGCTCTTCCAGTCCTTTCTCTGATTCCTTCAACGGGGATCCTGTTCTCAGTTCAGTGGTTTAATGATGGCATTCGCCTGTGTATTTGCTGTATTCTGGCTGTGTCTCTCAGGACAGATCTACATCCGGTTCCTGTTGGCCTGCACTTCTTTGCTTCATCCATCTGATATAGTTTGGTGGCTGTATATGTATGGGCCACATGTGGGGCAGGCTCTGAATGGGTGTTCCTTCTGCCTCTGTTCTAAACTTTGTCTCTCTATTCCCTCCCAAGGGTATTCTTGTTCCCCTTTTAAAGAAGTAGTGAAGTATTCACATTTTGATCATCCGTCTTGAGTTTCATGTGTTCTGTGCATCTAGGGTAATTCGAGGAATTTTGATGAGAATAGCATTGTATCTGTAGATTGCTTTTGGTAAAACAGTGATTTCTACTATGTTGTAATTTTTTAATTGAAAAGAAATTTATTTAATTTTTTTAACGCTCCAGATTTTATACTTCTCCCAGTCCACCCTTTGACTGTTTCTCATCCCATACCTCCTCCCACCTTCTTGTCTCCATGAGGAAAGGATGTCCCAACCCCCATCCCCAGCCTCATCAGACCTCTAAACTCCCTGTGACCTCCAGTCTTTTGAGGGTTTGGTTTATCTTCTCTGACTGAACCCAGACCCAGTAGTCCTCTGCTGAATATGTACTGGGATCCTCATATCAACTGGAGTATGCTAGGTGGTTGGTGGTCCAGTGTTTGAGAGGTCTCGCGGCTCCAGGTTCATTAAGACTTCTGGCTCTCCTACAGAATCACCCATCTCACTCTCTTCTTCCACCTCTACCCTAATTCAACCACAGGGGTCATCAGCTTCTGTACGTTGGTTGGGTGTAAATATCTACCTCTTCCAGCTGCTTGTTGGGCCTTTGGGAGGGAAGTCATGTTAGGCTGCTGTCTATAGGCACTTCATAGCCTCAGTAATAATACCTAGCCTGGGGACGCCACTTGAGCTGTATCCCAACATGGGCCCGTTGCTGGCTGTCCTTTTCCTCAGACTCTTCTCCAGTTTTGTCCCTGAAGTTCTTACATACAGGATCAATTATGGTCAGAGTTTTGACCATGGGATGGCAACTGAATCCCTCACTTGATGTCAGTCTCTCTGCTGGAGGTTAACTCTACAAGTTCCCTTTCCCTACCCCGTAGGGCATTTCATCTAATGTCCTTCCCTTTGAGGCCTGAGAGTCTCTCACTTCCCAGGTCTCTGGCACATTCTGGACTCCTCCCACCTCCTACCTCTGGAGGTTGCCTGTTTCTATTCTTTCTACTGGTCCTCCAGGATTCAGTCTCTTTCCCCCATCCAATACCTGATCATATTCCCCTCTTCCCCTCTCCTTTCCCCTCCCTCACCCCTTGTGACTGCTTTATTCTTCCTTCCAAGTAGGATTGAGGTGTCCACACTTGGACCCTTTGGCTTGTTGAACTTTTTGAATTCTGTGGACTGTATCTTAGATATTCTGTACTGTTTTTTTGTTTGTTTGTTTTGTTTTTGTTTGTTTTTTGTTTGTTTTTGGCTAATATCCACTTCTCAGTGAATACATACTATTCAGTTCCTTTTGTGCCAGTGGGTCAACCCATTTGGATGCAAAACTCAGGATGTCCTTTTTGTTTTTTAATAGAACACATTTAATTTGTTTTACTTTTTATGTATGACATTTATATATTTTAATTGGATATTTACATTTCAAATGTCATCCCCTTTCCTGCTTTCACCTCCACAAAACCCCTGTCACATCCTCTCTTCCCCTGCTACTCTGATGGTGCTCCCCCAACCGCCAACCTACTCTCTCCAGCCTCCCTGCCCCAATATTCCCCTACACTGGGGGCATAGAACCTTCACAGATCCAAGCGCCTCTACTCCCACTGATGCCCAACAAGACATCCTCTGCTACATATGCAACTGGAGCATGGGTATGTACCATGTGCACTCTTTGAATGGTGGATTAGTCCCAGAGAGCTCTGGTTGGTTGATATTTTTGTTCTTCCTATAGGGTTGCAAACCCCTTCATGTCCTTTGGTCCTTCTTCCACTGGGGACCCCGTGCTCTGTCCAATGATTGGCTGCAAGTATTCACCTCTGTATTCGTCAGGCTCAAGCACAGCCTGCCAGGAGACAGCTATATCATGCTCCTGTAAGCAAGCACTTCTTGGCATCCAACATAGTTCTGGATTTGTTGTCTGTATATGAGATGGATTCCCAGTCCCCAGTGGGACAATCTCTGGATGGTCTTTCCTTTAGTCTCTGATCCATACTTTTTCTCCATATTTCTTCCCTTGAGTATTTCGTACCCACTTCTAAGAAGGACTGAACCCTCCACACTTGGGTCTTCCTTTTCCTTCAGCTTCATTTGGTCTGTGATTTATATGTTGAATATGCTGAGCTTTTGGTATAATATCAAATTACCAGTGAGTGCATATTATGTATGTTCTTTTGGGATGGGGTTACCTCACTCAGGATGATATTTTCTACTTCCATTCATTTGCTAATAATTTAATACATTCATTGTTTTACTAGCTGAGTAGTACTTGATTATAGCATTCCATTGTGTAAAAGAACCACATTTTCTTTATCGATTCTTTTGTCCAGGGACATCTAAGCTGTTTCCACCTTCTGACTATCACAAATAAGGCAACTAGGAACATAGTAGAACATGTGCACCCAGGGCCTGGTAGCACATCTTTTGGGTAATATGGCTGGGTCTTCATGTAGATCTATTTTAATTTTCCTAAGGAATTTCCAGATTGATTTCTAGAGTGGTTGTACCAGTTTGCAATCCCACCAGCAATGGAGGAGTGTTCTGCTTTCTCCACATCCACGCCAAATTGTGTTGTCACCTGAGGTTTGGACCTTAGCCATTCTAATTTTATAAGGTGGAGTATCAGGTCATTTTGATTTACATTTCTCATATCACTAAGGACTTTGAATATTTCTTCAGGTGTTTCTCAGCCATTCGAGATTCCTCTGATATGAATTCTCTGTTTAGTTCTATAACCCATTTTCTGATTGGGTTGTTTTGTTTGCTGGTGGTTAGCTTCTTGTGTTCTTTTCATATTTTGGATATTAGTCCTCTATCACATGTGAAATTAGTGCAGGTTTTCTTTTCTCAATCTGTAGGTTGCCAATTTGTTCTATTTACTATGTCCTTTGCTTTACAGAAGTTTTCCAGTTTTATGAGTTCCTATTTATCAATTCTTGATCTTAGAGCATGAGCCATTTGAGTTCTCTTTAAGAAATATGCCCCTATACCAATAAGATCAAGGCTCTTTCCAATTTTCTCTTCTATTAAATTCAGTGGTTTTATATTGAAGTCCTTGATCTACTTGAGCTTGAGATTTGTTCAAGGTGACAAATATAGGTTTATTTTCATTTTTGTATATATCGACAGCACCATTTTTCATTGTCTATTTTTGGCTTCTTTGTAAAAGATCCATAAGTGTTCATAAGTGTGTAGTTTTATTTCTGTGTCTTTAATTCTATTCTATTAATCAACATGTGTATCTCTGTATCAATACCAGGCAGTTTTATCACTATTATAGCTTGAGGTCAGGGGTTGGTGATTCCCCAAGCCATTCTTTTATTGTTTAGAACTGTTTTTTCTATTCTGTTTTTGTTTGTTTAGTTGGTTGGTTTTGTTTTTTGTTTTTTGCTTGTTTGTTTGTTGTGGTTTTGTTTGCTTTTTGCTTTTCCAGATGAATTTGAGAATTACTCTTTTAATGTCTTTGCAAATTTTTGTTTGGATTTTGATTGGGAATGCATTGAATCTGTAAATTGCCTTTGGTAGGATGGCCATTTTCACTCTGTTAATTCTGCCAATCCATTAGCATAAGAGATCTCTTCATTTTCTGAGATCTTTTTTGATTTCTTCCTTTAGAGACTTGAAGTTATTGTCATATAGTTCTTTCATTTGTTTGGTTAGAGTTACCCCAGGGTATTTTATATTATTTGTGGAAATTATGAAGTGAATTGTTTCCTAGTTTCTTTCTCAGGCTACTTATCATTTGTGTAAAAGAAGGCTACTGATTTATTTGAGTTAATTTTATATTTGGTTAGTTTGCTTAAGTTGTTTATCAGCTGAAGAAGTTCTCTGGTAGAATTTTTGTGGTTGCTTATCTATACTATCATGTCATCTGCAAATAATGGTACCTTTATTTCTTCTTTGCCAATTTGTATCTCCTTGATCTCTTTTTGTTGGCTTATTGTTCTAACTAGCATTTCAAGTACTATATTGAATAGATATGAGAGAGTGGGCATCTTTGTCTTGTCCAGGATTTTAGTGGGATTGCTTCAAGTATTTCTCTATTTCATTTGATATTGGCTGTTGGTTTGCAGTAAATTGCTTTTATTATGCTTTGATATGGGCCTTGAATTCCTGAACTCTTCCATACTTTTAACATGAAGGGGTATTGTATTTTGTCAAATACTTTTTCAGCATAAGGAGATGATGATGTGATTTTTTCTTTGAGTTTGTTTAGATAGTAGATTATGTTAATGGATTTTTGTATATTGAGCCAAACTTGTATCCATGGGATGAAGCCTACTTGATCATGCAGGAAGATGGTTTTGATATTTTCTTGGATTTAGTTTGCAAGAATTTTTTGAGTATTTTTTAATCAAAATTCATAAATGAGATTAGTCAGAACTTTCCTTTTTTTGGTAGAATCCTTGTGTGGTTTAGGTATCAGCATAATTGTGGCTTTATAGAATGAATTAGGTAGTGTTCCTTCCGTTTCTATTTTATGGAATAGTTTGAGGAATATTAGTATCATGTCTTCTTTGAAGGTCTGGTAGAATTCTGTATTAAATCTGTATGGCCCTGGCCATTTTTGGAGGGGGAATTTTTAATGACCTCGTTTATTTCCTTTTGGGATATAGTCCTGTTTAGATAACCTGCTTTTGATTTAACTTTGGTATGTGTTATCAATCTAGGAAATCTTCCATCATCTAGATTTTATAGTTTGTTGAGTATAGGCTTTTGTAGTAGGATCTGATGATTTTTTGAGTTTCTTCCGTTTCTTCATTTCTGATTTTGTGAATTTGGATACTGCCTCTGTGCCCATTAGTTAGTTTGGCTAGGGGTTTCTTTATCTTGTTGGTTCTCTCAAAGAACCAGATTTTGATTTTGTTTATTCTTTGTATTGTTCTGTCTGTTTCTATTTGGTTCATTTCAGCCCTGAGTTTGACTCTTTCCTGCAGTCTACTGCTCTTGGATGTGTTTGCTTTTAGTTCTAGAGCACTCAGGTGTGTTGTTAAGGTGCTAGTGTAAGAATCTCCAGTTTCTTTACCAACAAATTTAGTGTTATGAATTTTCCTTTTAATACTGTTTTCATTGTCTTCCATAAATTTGGGTATGTTGTGGCATTATTTTCATTGAATTTCCAGGAAATTTTTAATTTCTTTCTTTATTTCTTCCCTGACCAAGTTATCATTGAGTATAGAATTGTTCAAATTCCACATGTATGTGGGTTTTCTCTTGTTTTTGTTGTTATTGAAGATTAACCTTTAGCCTATGGTGGTCTGATAGAATGCATGGGATTATTTCAATCTTCTTTATCCATTGAGGGTGTTTGTGTGTGTTGTGTGTGTGTGTGTGTGTGTGTGTGTGTGTGTGTGTGTGTGTGTGTGCACGACAATTGTTTGGTCAAATATCTGACAAATACACTGGTTCATAACCTCTATTAGTTTCACTATGTCTCTGTTCTGTTTCTGTTTCAATTATTTGTCTATTATTGAGACTAGGGTGTTGAAGTTTCCCACTATTATTAAGGCCGTATTCAATGTGTATTTTGAGCTCTAGTAAGTTTATTTTATGAATATGGGGTTCCTTGCATGTGGGGCATAGATGTTCAAATTGAGATTTCCTCTTGGTGATTTTTTCCTTTAATGAATATTGAGTATCCTTTGTCATTTTGCTTGATAGTTTTTGGTTGAAAATCTATTTTTTTTATAATAAACTGACAACTCCATCTTGTTTCTTGTATTGATTTGCTTGGAAGACCTTTTTCCAGCCTTTTTATTCCTGAGATAATGCCTGCCTTTTTTGTTGCTGGGTAAGTTTCTTATGCAGCAAAATGCTGGATCCTGTTTGCATATCCAGTCTTTTTTAGCTTATATCTTTTTATAGGTTGATTCACATTCTTATTTATACATTAGTATATTCACTTTTTGTTGGACTCAACCTCCTGTCTCATACTCTCCACAAGTATTTATACATGCTTACATAGATTCACAAATACCTACAAATTTATGTACAGACAACAGACATATATATTTGGTAAATGGATGGATGGAGCGGAGCCCACCTAAGCCAAATTATCCAATCAAATCTATATCTTTTCTCAGACCTTCTTATACCATCTAGGACAAAAAAGTTCTTTAGAAAAATTACCTCATAGATAAAATGTTACATGACATTCGGTAACAGAAAGATATCAATATCAAATCCAATACAGTGTTTCATACTGTCAGCTCATTTTAACTTCAAAGCAAATAGTTTTTACATGGCACTGCCTTATCATAGTATATAGGTATGGTTTCATCTTTTGGACCTAAAATGTTTTTCCTTGAACAGAAATTTGTCCCCCAAGCCCGGTCTTTTTTTAATATGAATATGAAAACTCATTGTATTGCTTATCATGTAGTCTTTACTACTGTAATAAGAGTACATGCATTCTATTCTAGACTTAACTTTTATATATATATATATATATATATATATATATATATGGCAAAATATCTAAGACCATCTCAAAACTTTCCTCCTAAAAAGTATTTGAATCAAATCAGGAATCTTACTGAATCATTAATCCATCTTAAACAGTTGATGAGTTAATGATTTTTATGCTGGATTACAGGAAAACTGAACATTAGGGTGGGCTGATGCCCAAAGATTGTTCTATTTTATTTAAGTGTGACAGAAAGGCATATCACCTGCAAGGAAGTATCCTGAATGAAGTCTATTTGGGCCTTTTTGAGCCTCTCTCACCCATTGCACACACCAGGCAAAAAATGGGCCATCTGCTAGGCTTAACTTATTTCCAGATGGCTCCTGACACAGGTGGGGCTGTAGATTAGTACAACCACTCTGGGAATCAGCTTCAGTATTTTCTCAGAAAATTGGAAATATTTGTATCGAGGGACCCAGCTATACCTGCCCTGGGCACGTACCTGAAAGATGCTCCACCCATTTCACAAAGGTACTTGGTCAGCCTGTTCATAGCAGCTTTATTCATACTAGCCATAGCCTGAAACAACCAGGATGCCCCATGACAGAAGAATTTATACAAATATTGTGGTTACTTATGCAATGGAAGACAACTCAGTCATTCAAAACAAGGATATCGATTTTTTTTTTCAGACAAATAGATGTAATTAGAAAGTATCTTCCAGAATTAGGTAACCCAGACGCCAAAAGACATGCAAGGTATGTATTCACTGATAAATTGTTACCTATAAAATATAGGATACCCATGATATGTCACACAGACCAAAGAAGGCAGTCAAGAAGGAGGATGCTTGAATCTCACTAGAGGAAGGAATAAAATAGTCACAGGAAGCAGTAGGAAGGAATTGGGAGGGCAGAAAAGGAGAAGAATGGGAAGCAATGATCAGGTGGGAACAGAGGGGCCAGGAGGGGCTTGTAAGGAAGTGAATGCATATTTTGTAGCTGCCTGGCTGGGGTATGGGGGGTAATTCTAGGAAATCCCAGAAATCTGGGGTGGGCCAGTCTCCCAGGAGTCAAGGTAGGCAACTTTAGCTGGAGATGTTCAACTGAATACATGGAACTACCTTTTATAGCTGGTGAACTCCTAATGAAGCATTACAAGGCCTCCTGACCCACCATATACTTTCAGCCTAAATTTTTCCCTGTCTACAGTAAAATCAGGGACAAAAAAGAGCAGGATAAAAAGGACTGAAGTCATTGCCAACTACTAATCAGCCCAACTTCAGACAAGTTCTAGGCAAGCATCGATCCCTGATAGTCTGTCATGCTTGCAGACAAGAGACTAACGACATCGTCCTCTGAGAGTCTCTACTCAGCTGCTTACTGAAACAGATACATATGCCAACAGCCAAACATTGGATGGAGATCAGAACTCTTCTCAAAGTGTTGGAGTAATGATTGAAGGCCTTGAAATGATAGGAACCCACAGGAAGACCAAACAGAGCCAATAACATGACCACTGGGAGTCCTCAAATGAGCCACTAACAGAAGAACATACTGAACCACACTGAAACCCCTGAATAATAATATGAAGGGAGTTGAGGCACTGACCCATGGTGGTCTCCAACAACTGAATAGAAGCTGTCCTAAAGCCAGAAGGCTGACTCCTGATATCAGTTCACAAAATGTTTGGCCTCAGTAGTGAGGTTATGCCTAATCCTGTAGAGACTCTGATGCAATAGGGTTGGGGAATACTCATGGAGCATTCCAGAGAAGGGTAGGGGTATGGGGGTAGTGACTTAGTAAGGGGGGACTGAGGGAACAGCTTTTGAATGTAAATAAGTAAAATAAATTAAAAAAAACATCTGCAGGAAATAAAAAACAGGGGATCTGATTCTAAGCAATATCAGTGCTTTTAATTTGTTTAGAAACCGTTATATAGATTTTATATTCTGGAAAGCATATGTAATGGATACTGATTACATTTAAATTATTAAATAGTTAGCTTTGTTCAAACATGTTCATACTCAGGTACAGCACTTGAATTACGGGTATTTAAGAGGTTCATAAATGATTTAAAAATATCTATAATTGTTATTTTCCTTTATGAAGAGAATTTTAGGGTGACTTATTTAATCAACAACGATTTGAGTAATTAAATGAATAAAATTCTCATCGAGCAAAGGAAAAGAAAATGTTGATCGCTGATAAGAATTTAGAAAATGTTGGGCAGGTAATAGTGCTAGAAACAGCACCAATGGCTTTATGCTCTAAAGATCAAGAATCGAAACAAATGAGATCTCATAAAATTGCAAAGCGACTACCCAGCTAGATCGGCAAAAAGATCGCTACGAATCCTACAACTGATAGAGCGTACATCCAAAAGAATATGCAAAAGAACTCAAGCAGTTGAGACAGCAGGGAGACAAATAACCTATTATGCTGAGAGAGCTAAACAAAGAATTCACAGCT
>NC_046156.1:46780137-46807637 GCF_011064425.1 Rattus rattus
ATGGAAGGGGAAGCCCTTGGCCCAATACTGAACACCTAGTGAAGGTGATTGTTGGGGGAGAGTGGTAATGGGGGGAGGGAGGAGTTAAGGGGATGTTGGCCTAAAAGAAACCAGGAAGGGAATAGCAATCGAAATGTAAATAAGAGGGTTGGGGATTTGCTCAGTGCTAGAGTGCTTGCCTAGCAATGCAAGGCCCTGGGTTAGGTCCTCAGCTCTAGAAAAGAAAAGAAAAAAAAAAGAAAAAAGAAAAGAAATGTAAATAAGAAATACAAGTTAATAAAGATAAAAAAGAAAGATTGAAAGAAAGAATGAAAAAGGAAGAAAAAACAAAGAAAGAAAGGAAGAAAAAGAAAGAAAACAATGGCCTTCCTAAGGGAAATAATAGCCATTCCAGGAGTGTCATTTTCTAGGATTCCCTAAAACTAATCACTGTTAAAAAAAAAAAAAGAAAGAAAAGAAAAAGAAATAGACAGACAAGTTCATCAATGGAATTATATCAAGGACAAAGAAATAAAACAACACACCTATATACACACACTCTTTGAAGCGAAAATCATACAGTGAAATAAAGAGAGCATCTTCAACAAATGGTGGTCTAGCTGTATGTCTCAATGTAGAAAAGTGAAAATAGACCAATATTTATTTCCATACGCAAAACTCAAGTACAAGTGGGTTAAAGACCTTAACATAAAGCCAGGTACATTAAATATAGTAGAAGAGAAAGTTGGGAATAGCCCTGAACTCATTGATACAGGAGAAAACTTCATAAACAGACTATGAATACCTGAGACATTAAGATCAATAAAAAATGGAACCTCATGAAATAAAAAGTTTCTGTAATGTAAAGGACACTGTCAGTAGAATAAAACAGCAGCCTAACAGATTGGGAAAAGATCTTCACTGACACTACATCCAACAGAGAACTACTATCCAAAATATATAAAAAGATCAGAAAGTTAAATGCCAACAAACCAAATAACCCTATTAAAAAATGCAGTACATCACTACACAGATAATTGAAATAGGAATTTCTAATGGCCAAGAAGCACTTAAAGAAATGTTTAACACTATCAAAATGAAAATGACTATGATAATTTACCTTAAACCCATAAGAATGGCTAAGATAAAAAATCTCAATGGGCAGCCCATGCTGGCAAGAATGTGTAGCAGGTGAAAAAATGCTGCATTGCTGATGGAGTGAAAACTTCTACAACTTCTCTGAAAGTCAATTTACAATTTCTCAGAATATTGTGAATAGTTCTACTCCAAGACCTAGGTATATCACTCCTTGTAATGTATCCAAAAGATACTCCTCCATAACACAAGAATATTGCTCAAATATGGTCATAGCAGTTTTATTTGTAAATAAGCCAGAAACTGGAAACAACCCAGATGTCCCTCAGAAACTGGAAATAACCCAGATGTCCCTCAACCAAAGTATGAATATTGAAAATGTGGCTCATTTATACAGTGGAATACAGCTTGAAACCAAGGGCATCATGAAATTTGCAAGCAAATGGATGGAACTAGAAAACAGTCATCCTGAATGAGTTAACCCAGATCCAAAGAGACATGTGTAATATGTTCTCACTTCTAATCAGATATTAGTCATAAAGTACAGGATACCCATGGTCCAACCCAGAAAATCAAAGCTAAATAACAAGGATCATTCAACTGAGGATGTATGAATCAGGATACAATACAAATGTATGAATGATTGAATGAATGAATGAATGAATGAATGGATAAATAATTTGAAATTAAGAAAAGAAAATGTTAGAATTTGTCTGATAATCACAGGTTTTATATTTTATACTCAAGCCATTTTTAAATAATTTGAGAAATATACATTTTACCCAGATTATGTTCAATATTATTTAAAAACAGCAGTATAAATTTTACTACTATTGTTTTAATAATAAAAGTTTCCTCTTTTTAATGAATAGAACTCTCAGTTTTAAATAGTGCATTGGCTATATATAGTAGCAGAATCATAATGATTAGCCCAAAATGTTCAAACATGTTCCATTATATTTGTTTCAAAAAGCTTGAAATGCATGAACTCTAAAACTGAAACTTTGTCTATTAGTTTAATGTTTGCAGAAACATTAAAACACCAATCAGAGAATATTCCGTCTTAGGCACTCCTTTTCTTCTCAATTTTCTTAGTGTATTTCCCATACTTTCAAAGAAACTTAAAGAAAATTAAGCATATATTCATATATGACATTTTATTATCAATAAATATTAGATGATGTTTCTTGATTGGAAAAAACTCCTTTTTGATATCAAATAAAATTAAGTTTCTTGCATAAATTATGGTATACTACTAGCTTAGAGCTAGGATAATATTCCTGTGCCAGAAAGATGAATCATCACTCTAGGCACCAGAAAGCTCATTAATAGGAGAAATATAGGGGATAAAATAGGATTCATTGGATTAATGCCCGTAATTGAGGTATGACCAGAATAATTTAGATATGTCTTATAAGGATTATTGGTTGTGCCCTATGATGGCTAAAGAAAAACTAAGGTGGATGATATTATAATAAGACTGTGCACCATCATTTCAAAGACTATTACAGAGAATACTAAACACCTGTGAGTCATGTAAGGATAATTTAAATATTATAAATTTGAGTACCTAGGCCCTAGCTTTAAATAAGGAGCAAAGCAGCCACAAGAAATATTCAAGAAAGTGTCCCATGTACAACACAAGAAATTGAACTAAGTAACAAGATTTCATTATTGACATAAAAGTATAGTGACCATTATGATTGTTCATTTATTGACTCAACTGTATATGAATTTTGGAAGGCCTATTTGTCATACTTAGTTCATAATATCACAAAAGCCTATTATTATTATTCACAGACATGTTCATCTGGTTGAAAATATTACCTGTGATTATTGACTAGACAACCAGTGATTAATTTAGAAATGAACTAATAATGATCATTGTAAACATGCCCGCCCCTAATTTTCAGGAAAATGACTCAGTTAATGTGTTAATGGTAAAGGTGCTTAAAATTAGGTTAAAGTGTTCATGCAATTGCTCCACAGCGATTCTCTGTCATATTCAGGTAGGGCTGATATGATCAAAGACCCACATTGAAAAAGACTGAGACAAGACGATGAATGAGGTTTTAGAGAAATAAATTAAGATTTCAAAGTTATATGATTTAGGTCAGATGGCAGACGATATGTTTACGCAATAGAAATTATTATAGGCAAGGAAACAGTTTTTATTCCCCAACAAGCAGCACAGTCTTTGAAACGACCTTGGTTTCAGTCCAGTGACACCCATTTCTAACTTGCATACCTCTCTTATAGTTACAAATTTTTCACATTTAAACTGCCATGAATCAGTGTCACTCAAATGCATATATCCAATTACTAACTTTAAAAACTTCACATGGTGCAACATATTTAAGAAAAAAGTACCACAATTATATTTGAAAATGAATCTACTCAATGGTACATCATAATATGAAGGTCCTTTTAAAATATTAATATAATATTGATGTAGTAAAAATGCAGTTATTTATTTAGCCAAAAATCGATTACCTGATTACTTGGAACTTATGCTATGTTTATTTAGTCATGAAATACTTTGTATATGATAAATATGAACTTCAAGTAACAATTGACTTCACATAAATTGCACACAATTGCACACAGTCTAGATATGTTGGGCAAAACTTGACTTAATATCCTAAAAAAAGTCTGTAATTCTTTTCTAAAATAAGGCCTTAATTATTGTGGGGACATCATTATCTATGAATTTCTATAATTAAGGAAAAGGACACTTGCTTGAAGAAAATTCCCTTGAAAACTTTAGTGAAATTTTATTAGTTTTGAGATCATTATTCAGATGAATATTACTAAACAAAAAAAGAGAAACTTAAAATTTGAAAAATAATTTAAACTGAAGGGATGCTATATGTCATTAATTAAGATATTATTCCACATAAGCAGAGTGTTAATTTTTATTAATTATGGAGTGTAGTTTCAATTTTTCTTAACTACATTATAGACTCCGTCCACATTAATTTTAAATTGTATTTTGGGCTCCATAGATACACTAGAATTTTTTTTTTTGAGTATGTGATATAGAGATGGTATTCACATCAAGCCTAGAGATTATGGCTTGGTGTGAATACCATCATTATATCACATACTCAAAACCACATTATAACAGCCTTCAGTGTTCTAAGAGTTGTTCTACTTTAATATATTTTTATATTGCAGAGGGATGAGAGGAAAATGGAGATTCAGTGTGTTGGAATAGACGGCAGCAAATATTTTATTGAATATATTTCTTTATATTTCAAATGTTATTCCATTTCCCAGTTTCCTGTCCATAAGCCCCTATCCCTTCCCCCTCATCCTTAAGGGTGTTACCCCATCTACTCCCCCTTACCACTCTCCCAACATTCAACTGCACTGGCAGTCCAACCTTGGCAGGACCAAAGGCTTCACCTTTCACTGGTGTACAACAAGGTCATCCTCTGCTACATATGCAGTTGGAGCCCAGGGTCAGTCCATGTGTACTTTTTGGGTAGTGGTTTAGTCCCTGGAAGCTCTGGCTGATTGGCATTGTTGTTCTTATGGGGTTGCAAGTTCCTTCAGCTCTTTCAATCGTTTCTCTAACTCCTCTGATGGGGGTCCCATTCTCAGTTCAGTGGTTTGTGCAGCAAATATTGGGATGCATGGGCACACCCTCACAGTTACTGAGACACATTGGTTTGCTAAATATTGCTCATAGGCTAATATATAGATAATCACAAATATATACCATGCTCATTTAGTCTTATTGTTTCTTTGGAGATCTGAGATATGTTATGATGATGCATGGAAATTCCATCAGTTTTAATTCTGCAATAATAAGTGGGCCATAGTATGTTTTCAATAATCTGATGTTCCATTTAAAGTCTCTGTTTTTGAATACTTTGAAGAAGCTTCAGTTAAATACATTGCTCTGATAAACATAGTTTGCCAAATTACAAGAATCTAGTTGAAGATGAGACCGTTAGCTGCCTTTCATAAAATATGTATATGTATATTTATTACACACACACACACACACACACACACACACACACACACTTAGTGTTCTAAATTTAGGCATGTTCACAATTGGTGTGATTGTAGAGGAATGGCATCTCTCTTTGGAACTTATCTCTTCTCTGTCTCTGTATTATATGTGTATATATGTATGCATGTATTATCTATCTGTCTGCCTGTCTGTCTATCTATCTATCTATCTATCTATCTATCTATCTATCTATCTATCTATCTTCATCACCACCACCACTACCACCACCACCATCATTATGATTGTCATGATCTACTTGTCTGTGTTTGTTTGCTTCTATTTCTGTGATACATACAAATTTCCAAATTATTATTTTAGAGACAATGGTTACCCTAGATTCCAGAAGCATCTCAGCATTTTCAGGATTTTATCCAGAGTCAGGATACACGAGATAAATAATTCTAGGTAGAGACCATGGAAATATAATCTTGTCCATCATTCTCCTCGAAAAGATCAGACTGACACTAGTTTTAGTGTTAGGAAAGAAGAAAATTGAAGGTTATAAGTATAGAAAGTAAGGATAATAAGCTGTGCGAATCAATTACAGTATAATTTTCTTAGATGAAAGAGTTATGACATATAGAGTTGAAATAAGGTAAGATGACTGGATTCTATTTCAAGTTCCTTAGTGTGGCTCACTGTTTTGCAGGTTATTTCTTTTTTTTTTTACTTTAATCTATTTGTTGTAGGTTTTTCTTCTCCATTTTTATTTTATACCTCCTCATTCAAAAATGTACTCTAAAGATACAATGAATTAAATGTAATTTATATTCATTCATCAGCAGGAACAATGTTGACATTTTCTGCCAGATATATATCTGCCAAAGAGCTCTAAAATAAAATTTGCTCTATAACTAGAAATTTTTTTGAGTTCATGCTTTAACCAATTATTGGTCTCTAAAATTATCACTCTAAAGAAAATATTATCCAGAAGACATAGTAGTAGACAATGTTCAATATAGGAGAACAAAATATATATTTAAGCATAAGTAAACTATCTATTGATATAGAATATATATTTTCTACTTGTATTTAAATTATATATATACATATCCTACATTATATTCAATAATCTATATATTCAGATATACATATGGATTAACTACAAGTAGAATAGATATATACTTATATGTAATGTATTTATATATAATGAAAGAAATTAAAATATAGAATAAATGATTCATTGTATGTAAGAATAATCCAAGCTAAAAGGATAGAATATTTAAAGTCTATCACAGTAAGTAAACAGTGGTGTTGGCTTCTACATGACACCAGATGATCCTTGCCTCCTGCATTAAATATGTCTCTGTACTATACTCCAATTGAATCAAAGTGGCTGGAGTGAGCAACAGAACACAAATGAAGTAAATTTTCTGCCTGTAGATAATATTATAGAATTAGAGTTTCTGGCTTGAATCCTGATTGTCAATCTGACCACCCTTGAATATGTCATTCTTAAGGACACCTAAGAAAGAAATTTATAGATTTGAGTGACACACCTAAAATGTCCCCCCTAATTTGCATTCCAATTTATCATTGCCTGCTGTCCTATCCTTTATTCCAAAATATATGTGAATTACTTTAGAATCACTTTGCATGGTTATAAGCCCATAGTCTCAGGAAGTATTTGGTTAAAACTTAACAAGAAGTTCTAAAACATAACCATACTTTAAAAAGGTGCAAGTGTATCACTTAACAAAACCCAGACAGACAGACAAGCAAGCAAACAAATAAATAGAGGCACTGGTGATAGCATATAGATATTAAGAGACAATTTTATACCCATCTTATACATCTTTTAAAGTATAAGCTGATAAAAATTTGTATCAATGAAAATATGTACAGCATCATAAATAAAATTTCCAAACCTAAATAAGATATATAATAAACTATTGCTGATTTGAGAAACATGAAAAATTAACACTTTGTTGATTCCACCTGAGAATAAAAAAAGGAAAAAATATTAAGAAGCTAGGATATGTGGGGTTAGTGAAGAATTTTTTTCCCAATCTGCAGGATGCCGATTTGTCTTATTAACTATGTCCTTTGCCTTAGAGAAGCTTTCCCAGTTAAAGGAGGTCCCATTTATTAATTCTTGATGTTAGAGCATGAGCCATTGGAATTCTGTTTAGGAAATATTCCCCTGTGCCGATGAGTTCAAAGATCTTTCCCACTTTCTCTTCTATATTTGGTTTTATGATAAGGTACTTGAGGGCTAATATCCATAATAGGTAAAGAACAAGAAGCTAAGCACCAAAAAAAAAAATTAAAAATGGGGTATAGAACTAAACTGAGAATTAACACAGAGGAATCTCGAAAGAAAAACGTTCAAAGTCCTAAGTGATTAGAGAAATGCAAATCAAACAACCCTGAGATTTCCAGCTTACTCCAGTCAGAATCAAAACCTCAGGTGACAACACATGTTGGCGAGGATGTGGAGAAAGAGGAACCCTCTTCCACTGCTGGTGGGATTGCAAACTGGTACAACCACTCTGGAAATCAATTTGGAGGTTTCTCAGAAAATTGGAAATAGACCTACCTAAAAACCGATCAATACCACCCTTGGGAATATACCCAAAAGATGTCCCACCATGCCACGGGGGTACATGTTCCACTATGTTCACAGCACCCTTATTTGTCATAGATAGAAGCTGTAAACAACCCAGATATCCCACAAGAGAAGAATTTATACAGAAAATGTTGTTTATTTACGCAATGGAATACTACTCAACTATTAAGAACGAGGACATCCTGAGTTTTACAGGCAAATGGATAGACCTAGAAAATATCATCCTGAGTGAAGTAACTCAGACCCAAAAGGACATGCATAATATGTTCTCACTAGTAAGTGGATATCAGCAAGAAAAAAAAAAATACAGAATACTTAAGGAACAATCCGCAGAACTCAAAGGTTAGAAAGCTGAGGACACTTCAGTCCCACTTGGTAGGGAGAAGATAGCAACCACAATGGGGGGCAGGGAGGAAGGGACAGGGGAAGAAAAGGGGATGGGGGTGGGGAGGAGAGGGAACATGATCTGGTTTTGGGTGGAGGGGAAAGGACTGAAGCCCTGAGGGCCAACAGAAAGAATGGAAACAGGTGACCTCAGGAAGAAGGAGGTTGGGAGGATCCTCTAGAAAGTATCAGAGTCATGGGAAGTGAGAGCCTCTCAGGACTTAAAGGGAGAGACCCTATATAAAAGGCCCTACAGTGGGGAGAGGGAACTTATTGAATGCATCTCTTATTGAAGACAGCATGAAGTGTGGGATGGGGTTGCTATCCCACTGACAAACCTCTGACCCATAATTCTTCCTGTCTGAAAGCAATGCATGGATGGAAATGGAGAAGAGCCTGAGGAAAAGAAGGTCCACTGACAGGCCCAAAAAGGATCCACCTCAAGGGGAAGGGGTGGGTACCAAGCCTGACACCATTGCAGAGGCTGTGGAGGGCTCACAAAAAGGGACCTATCATGATTGTCCTCCAAAAGACTCAACAAGCAGCTGAAAGAGTCAGATGCAGATATGTGCTATCAGCCAAATGAACAGAAGCTGCTGACCCCTCGGTATGAATTAGTGAAAAGCTAAAAAGAAGCTAAGGAGTAGGACAACCCTGTAGGAAGACTAGCAGTTTCAATTAACCTGGACCCCTAAAACCTCTCAGACACTGGGCGGCCCATCATGTAGCATACACTAGCTGAGATGAGGCCCCCAACACATATACAGTAGGGGATACCTGGGTCTGGTTCAGAGAAGATGCAACTAACACTCAAGATTCTGGAGGCCCCAGGAAGTTTAGAGGTCCGGTGGGGTGGGTAGGTGGGGACATCCTTGTGTAGACACAGAGGCTGGGTACAGGGAGGCAGTATGGGATGTGGAATTGTTGGGGGGGTGCGTGTAACAGGAGGGGAATAAAATCTGGAGTGTAAAAGTAAATGAATCAAAAAAAAAGAGGAAAAGCAGAAAGAAAATTTTATAAAAGCTTGGAGAACAATTAAGCATGCCATAGTAGCATACACTTTTATTCCCAGTACTCAGAAGACAGGGAGACAAATCTCTGAGCTTGAGGTCAGTCTAGTCTACATACTGATTTCAGGAACAGCTAATACTACTATAATGGAAAATACTGTCTTTAAAGAAAGAAATTTATCTAGAGATATAGAACCAAGTAATTTTCAAATTTTTCAGGAAATGAAACAGAGTTAGATATCGAGAAAATGCTTGGTGATGGTAGGAGGGAAAAAAGCATCCTTGTAACATCAGTATGTGTTTTTCCAGTTGATTGTGCCACATCATTATGGAGATACTGGCTTTATGCTTATCCCCTAATCCGTACAGATATTCTGCCCACTTTTGAAATTATACCACAATTCACTGCTGTGTGACAGAGACACATGATACATTCCCTGACATCGTGAGACATTCTCTGACACAGTAAGACATTCCCTGTTAGGTGATACTGCCATTCTCTAAGATAACAGAATTCTGCAGACTGAGATATGGAAGGCCAGCCACTTGATAGGCTTATCTCCTGTGAAAAAGAGCCCGACCAACACAGTCTGAGGGATTTCCTGTATTCACAGGATCACTGAGATTCAGTAGTACATTGCCATTATTATGTGTGGAACCATCACTAACTGAAATGCCTCTATGCCTGAAAGACTATTTTATATTATGAATTCATTTATTAAGCCCTAGTAAGACCCCTCCCCCCCTTAATTTGGTCCTAACTTGTCATAGTGCACACCTGTGTCTTCATCCTTGGATCTGAATGTTTTTCCTTGACCATAAATTGTCTCAAGCCTATTTGTCTTTTTTAGTGTATTTATGAAAGTTCATTATATTTCATATAATGTAGTCTTTATTTATTATGAGAAGTGGACATATTCCATTCTTTATTTTTTTAATTTTATTTAATCTTTTTTTACAGTCTAGGTTTTGTCCCTCTCTGACTGTTCCACATCCCGTAACCCCCAACACACAATTCCACACAGATGTCCCCACCCATCACAACCCTACACCCCACCAGACCTCCCCATACTCTGGGGCCTCCTATTCCTTGAGAGTTAGGTGCATCTTCCCTGACTTATTCCAGACCCTGCAGTCCTATGTTATTTATGTGTTGGAGGCCTCATATGAGCAGGTTTATTTCAAGTACTTAATAGATTTTAAAATTTAATATTCATAGCATTAGTTTTCAAAATAAATTATATTTATTGGACCTGGCATATGGAAGTGTGAAACCAAGACCTGGAGTACATAAGGAAATATTTTTGAAAAAATGCATACATTAAATGACAACAAAAATTCAATCTCAGGCAATTTGATATTTTCTGTTTATAGATAAGTATGTAAATATCACACTTTCTGGCTTGCATTATAATTTCTCAATATGATGGAAGCTTTTGGTCATGTCCTTTGTAATGGAACCTAAGAAACTTATACATAAATTGAGTACATAAGAAGCTACCAAAAATTAAATGAGTAATCAATGATGTTGGTGTTTTTGTTCATGGTAACCATTTTCATTTCTCCTCCTCCTCCTTCTTCTTCTTGATGTGGTTGATTTTTTTGGTTGATTTAGTTCTATTTAAGCGGATAAGAGAGAACATTCATACTTTGGTTTTCGTGGGTTGATTGCATTTTTCAATACTGTACTCCCATGGTAAAATGTGTGATCTGCATCTGTATTGGTCAGGCTCTGGCACAACCTCTCAGGGGACCTCTATATACAGCTCCTATCAGTGTGATCTTCTTTACACCAACAACAGTATCTGGGGTTGGTGTCTGCAGGTGGGATGGATCCCAAGGTGGGGCGGTCTCTGGATGGCCTTTCCTTCAGATTCTGCTCCATCTTTCGTCCCTGTGTTTCCTTTAGATAGGACCTATTCTGAGTTAAAACTTTTGAGAAGGGTGGGTGGCCCCATCCCTCACCTGGGAACGGTGCCTATCTACTGGAGGTGGTCTCTACAAGTTCTATCTCCCCTTTATTGGGTATTTCTGCTAATGTAATCCCCATTGGGTTGTGAGGACCTCCAGCTTCTCTGGCATCTAGTGGCACTTTCCAGTGGCTCCCCTAGTTCCTCACCCTCACTGCTACATATTTCTGTTCATTTTCTTTTTCTTTGGACTTCTCTCATGTCTCTTCCAATACTTGATTCTGTTGATCCTGTCCCCATCTTTTTCCCTTGCCACCTCTCTTCTTCCCAGGATCCTTCCTCTCCCTCCTCTAATTATTTTGTTCCACCTTCCAACTAGGATTGAAGCATCCACACTTTGGTCTTCCTTCTTGTTAAGCTTCATAGGGTCTATGAGTTGTATCATAGGTTTTCTGAGTTTTGGTGCTATTATCCACTTGTCAGTGATTATATACCATGTGTGTCCTTTTGTATCTGGGCTACCTCACTCAGGATAATACCTGACTAATACACGTGCAGATATAGCCAAACATCAGACTGAGCTGGAAGACCTCAACTGAATAGTTAGGAGAGAAACTGAAAGAGCTGAAGTGGTTTGCACCACCCTAGGAAGAACAACAATATCAATAACCAGAACCCCTAGAGCTCCCAGAGTCTAAACCACCAACCAAAAAGTAAGCATGGATAAACTATTGCTCTAGCTACATATGTAGCATAGGATTACCCTATCTGGCATCACTGGGAGGGGAGACCCATTGTCCTGTGGAGGCTTGATGCCCCAGAACAGGATATTGCTAGAGCATTGAGGCTGGAGTGAGTGGAGGAGCACCCTCTTAGAGGCAAAGTAGAGGGTGGATAGGATGGGGTTTTCTGAGGGGAGACCAGAAAGGGGAGCAACATTTGAAATGTAAATGAATAAAATAATGAATAAAAAAAAAGAAAAGAAGGGCGATCTGGTAGCCGTATCTATCTATGATGCACCAACAGTAGATTTTAGGAAATCCACTGAGAATGTACACCTGGGAATACCAAAGCTTAGTAGAACATCATATTAATATTTATCCTGCATGGAATGCCTGAGGAAATAGTACTCAGAAAGAATCTTCTCAGTCTTTATAGTATTAAAATGAAATGTTCCAAAATGTAGGTGAAGTGATCAAAGTCCTTAGTCATCAGGGAAATGCAAATCAAAACGACCCTGAGACCTTACTCCAATCAAAGTGGCTAAGATCAAAAACTCATTGACAATACATGTTGGTGAGGATGTGGAGAAAGAGGAAAACTAATTTATTGCTGGTGCGATTGCAAACTGGTACAACCACACTGGAAAGCAATCTGGAAATTCCTCAGAAAATGATAAATAGATCTACCTGAAGACCCACTTTGGGGCATATAACCAAAAGATGCCCCAACACGCCACAGGGGCACATGTTCCACTATGTTCATAGTAACCTAATCTGTGATGTCCAGTAACTGGAAACAAGCCAGATGTCCAACTACAGTAGAATGGATACAGAAACAGTGGGTCAGGGGTTGGGGATTTAGCTCAGTGGTAGAGCGCTTGCCTAGCAAGCGCAAGGCCCTGTGTGCAGTCCCCAGCTCCGAGAAAAAAAAAAGGAAAAAAGAAGAAGAAACAGTGGGTCATTTACACAATATAATATTCAGCTATTAGTAACAAAGACATCATGAGTTTTGCAAGCAAATGATTTGACCTAGAAAATATCATCCTGAGTGAGGTAACTCAAACCCAGAAGGACATGAATTGTATACAGTCACTAATGAGTGGATATTAGCCCCAAAATACAGAAAACCTAGGATACACTCCCAACAATATTCTTTTATAAGGTGAAATAAGAAAATGTATTTGACTTCCAGAGTAGTTTGTACCAGCTTGCAATCCCACCAGCAATGGAGGAATATTACTCTGCTATTGAAAACAGTGACTTCATAAAATTTGCAGGCAAATGGATAGAAATTGAAAATATCACCATGAGTGAGGTAACCAAGTTACAGAAGAACACACAAGAACACACTGATAAATGGATATTAGTCAAAAGGAAGCTCAGAATACTGAGGATACAACTCTCAACCATATGAAACCCCAGAAGAATGAAGACCACAGCAATCTATGGATGCTGTAGTCCTACTCAGAAGGGAGAAGAAAATAATCTCTGGAAGTAGAGGGCGAGAGGGATCTGGGAGGAAAAGAGGAGGAGAGAGGGAAAGGGGTTCCGGTTTAGATACAGGAGGAGATGGCAGAGAAGTACAGAGGAATTTGAAAGGAGGTGTGTAGCAGTGAAAGGTGGGGGGGCTGGTAGCCACTGGAAAGTCCCAGATGCAGGGATCCAAGAGGGTTCCCAGGACCCAACAAGAAGGATATTAGCTGAAATCCCCAACAAAGAGGAAATACAACCTTTAGAGTCCATATCTGTTGGATAGGCACAGCCTCCAGTAGAGAGATGGGGCCAACAAGCCTCCTCAAAAATATTAACCCCAAATTGCTGGTGTTAATAGGAAATGAAGGGATAAAGCGTCGAGCAGAGACTGTCCCACTTAGGGATCTATTCCATCTGCAGACACCAAATCCAGATACTAGTGTTGATAACAAGAAGTGCTTTCTGACAGGAACCTGGTATAGCTCTTCCCGGAGAGGCTCTGCCAGATCATGACCCATACAGATATGAAGACATGCAGACAAGCATTGGATGGTGTTTGGGGACCCCAATGGAGAAGTTAGGGCAAGGACCAAAGGAGCTGAAGGGATTTGTAGCCTTATAAGAAGAACAGCAATATCAAGTAACCAGACTGACCAAAGATCCCAGGGACTAAACCAGCAACCAAAGAGTACACTTGGGGGAACCCATGGCTCTAACTGGATATGTAGCATCGGATTGCCTTATTGGGCATCACTGGGAGGGGAGCTCCTTGGTTCTGTGAAAGCTCAATTACCCAGAGTAGGGGAATTCTAGGGTGCTAAGGCAGGAGTTGGTGGGCAGTTGGGGGAGCACCCTCACAGAGGCAGAGGGAGGGGGTAGAAATTGGTTGGTCGTAGAGTGGAAACTGGGAGGGGAATAATATTTGAAATGTAAATAAATAAAATAACTAATAAAAATTTTTGAAAAGAACAAATAGAAAATGTGTCTGGTAACAATGTCATTTTTTAAACATTTAAAATCCGACAAAATACCTAGCTCTTCTTAGTGATAGCCTTATCTAAACTAATCTTCTAAATATCAACATTAAGAATGAAGAGATTATGAATTATAGGATAATGCCTCATATGTTTCCTGAACTGAATTACTTATACTAACAGAATTAGAAAATGATGGAGAACTTTAAGAATATATAAATCTGAAAAAGTCTCAATGTTTAATTACTATATTATCCTAAATTGACCTGAATAATAATTAGCTACATTTCATCCATACAGCTAAAATTATAAGAACAATAGTAGTTGCACTGATATTTATTTACATAATACAGATTGAAGTTGGATTTGGTGAATAAAGAATGAGATCAGAATGTTTAACAAGAATGAGGAAATTTTATATGATCAGTTTGATCTTAAAGATGAGTGATGTTTCCTATCAATGTTCTAGAATAGAAAATGCAAGAAGAGGTTTAATATGTCCAATAGAGTTTCTTATATCGATGGTAAAGTAACATAGGCCCAAGTGTAAAGTCTATGTACATTCACAAATGTAATGTTTCTTCTTCAGCCTTAGCTTCCTTGTTTATGAAGAACAATAATGATGAATAAACCATACAGTGTTGCATGTAATATTAAAAAAATAACCATGCTATCACCTGCTACACTTGTAATGCTGTCTCCCCGCTTCCATGGTCCCCATGTGGCATCCACCCAACTCACGATTCCCTTGAGGAGGAACCTTCTCACATTCCCAGTCATCTGTCACCTGCAGTTAGCTGTTACAAATCCCTGCATCCCATTACATCAAAACTCTAGAGGGCTGTAATTTATCTGTCAGATTTATATCAATAAATTCTTAATCCACAAAATGCCCACACAATGAACTCAGAGCCAAACTATATTGATACAATCTGCCAACCTAGATTGGACTAATTGCTCTACATTACTTTATTCTCTTCTATAATATCCATAGCTACTTCTGGCTATTTAAAGCCATGTGAATCTGGTTCATCCTCTTCTGTTCTTATGTCCTCTCTGTCCCTGGTCCTTTGTTTCTGATACTCTCAGTCCTGCTTTCCTTTTTCATTGCCCATTCACAAACTCTAGTCTTATATTACACCTGCCCTCACCTGAGTATCGACAGTCATCTGCAATATAAAGCTTCAAAATTTTTTTAGAGTTCTTATGAAATTATGTGGATTTCATTGGACAGAAAGATTATCTCTTAAATTTGTAAAAAGAGAAGTAAACTAAAAGATAATAATATTAACTGCATATATATTTAAATATATGTATAGATATACATATATACGCATATATTTAGAACTAAAAGCAGTTAAGGATTTTGAAGAAACATTAAAAGGAAACATAATAACTCATAACAACTGTATGAATTATTTCATGTAACCTTTATTATGAATTTTCATTTAATTAATTAATTTTCATGATTGAATTGAGCTAAATCCTTGCACACTCTAAGCAAATACCTTACCACTGAGCCTTCAATTTGCACTTTCATACAGAAGGCAGGTTCCTAGACCAATACAGTCATTGTAGAAGTGATAAATTTATGGAAGGAACCTAGGGTGAGTATGAGGAGCCTAGAAATCCATGGCTACTCTGGGAAGCTCATATCAGGAAAAGTAAAATAAAGCAGACAGAGGTATGAGTTTTAGATCAGGCTGATAAGATGAATTGGAAGGAAAAGTTACTTGTTGCTAAGCACAGTTATCCTAGTTCCATTTTTGGGAACAACTTGCAGAACATAGAAAGCCAACACTTACAAATTGTCCTGACTTCCACATGTGCAATATGGCATATGCAGGTGACACACCCCCTACAATAAATAAATTTAATTTTCTAATGCATCCTCACTGTTAAAGTTATTATCCTTATCCTACATATCTTGTTATCTAAGTGTGTAAATGAGGGATTATAACTTCTCAACTATTCTAAAGACAGGTTACAGCTTAAATCAGAATAATTCATGATACTCTACACAAAGGATTTTTAAAATTCTGAAAAAATGATAAATTATTCATAATATTGACTTTAAAAAATAAGATTGATGTCCCACAAAAAAGTTGGGTTATAATATTTAAATAATGGTTGGTTTTGCTATCTCATAATGAAGGCGTTTTACCTTTGTAAATAAAAGTAAATAAGTAGGGTTCTGAAAAGCTAGCTCAGCAAATTAAATATTCTTATTCTTATAGAAGACCAGGAGGGATTTGAACAACTATGGTAGGCATATGATTGGTCTATAACACCTATTCCAGGGGATACAATATCCTCTTCTCACCTTCAATACCCTAAGGCACTTCCATACAGAAAAATAAATCTTTTAAAATGTATATAAGCATGCCTTGCTTGTTACAAAATATGTACAGCTTACTGGCAGGTCTTTGTTATGAAGGCATAGAAATAATTCCTTGAAAAAAAGCAGATAATAAATCAGATTGAGTTAGATAATTTTATCATAAAGTTTGCTTATAGTAATTGATTTTATAGAAATAAATGAGTAAAGATAAACATAAAAAGATAATAGGATATGAGGGGAAAATGAAAAGATTGTTTAAAGAAAAATATAACAGAATAGCTTAATTAAATTATTATATCATATGGTTTACATACAAACACACTTCTCTGTGTGTGGGTGCATGGGTGGGTGTGTCTATCAGAGTGCATAAAAACAAAAGATATTTGGATTTTACTGCATGAGTGATAATGTAGGTGATCTTGAAGTGGATTCTAATGTGGCAACGAGGCAGAGTGCTAGAAAGGTGGCACAGCATGTAAATGCACTCATTCTTGTACAGAACCTAGATTTGATTCATAAAGCCCATGCCAGGCTCACAATTGTCTGTAACTCCAATTCAAGGAAATATAACACACTCCTCTGACATTCAAATGCACTAGGAATTCACATCACAAAAGCAAGAGTTGTTGTTAAGGAAATGATCCTTATTAAAAGAGAATATGCAGAAGTCTCAATTTTTTACCAACCTTTACTTGCTGTAATTAAGAGATTCTGAATTCAGAGTGCAGATTTAAAAACTGTGGCCTCTGTAAATGGTACATTATGTGTCTGATTATCCATGATTTTTGTTGTGATATATGATTCAACAGAAAGAAAGGTAACTCTGGATATCTTATAATTACCAGAGCTCTTCACAGGTCAAGCAAAACTGTAGGCAGATGCCAGTATATAAATCTAATAACTAAAAATGATTAATGAAGTTTTGAAAATTAGGTGATTTGAATGGTCACCCAGAACCTGGTCCTGATCTGTTGACTTTAATTTGTAATATAATGACCTCATCATCTAAACTAACGGGTTAGCAATCTTTCTTATTGAATTTGAACATAATACCAAGGATACAGAAGAAATAGTTATTGCATTAGCAAGGTGAGTCTAATTTTATTTTTAAAGCCCTTTACAAACATCTGATATAAAATAACATTGTCAGCAAAACTTAGTAGGAAAAACAAATCTTTGTGTTCTCAAAATAGGAATACAAGGAAACCCTTTGAAAATCATACACTAAGAGTATATTGTAAATAAAATCAGCCTTGAACAGATTTTATAAATATCACCCAATAGATTGTTTAATTTAAAAAAATTAAAGAGAGATGGACCTTAGTAAGAGTGAGGAAAGATACATGGAACGAAATACATCTGTTTTTAAAAAGTTCTACCTGAATATATTATATTACAGTAAGCAACCTTTAAACAATGCTGTAAAGAATATATATTTTTCACTAGGAAATAGTTCATTTTGAGAAAATATTATAAAAACAGATATAGTAAAGAAAAAGTTACCAATAACTAAAATTCACACAATCTCAATATATGAAAAACTGAAAAGCCAACCTAGAATTTGTTTATAAATACAACAACAAAGCTTATTTTGAGAATGTGTAATATACAATTTTTTCTAAGGAAAACATTGATTAAGTAAATTGTGAATTCATCTATTGCTTGAGGTTTTTTAAATTTAATCTAATTAGTTATTGCAATAATAAATGCTGTTGATAGGTTAAAAGCAAGTTTATAAAAGAGAGGTGAGAAATATTTACACTTTGAAAGAGATAATTAAAACAATTAAAACCTCTGTATATGGTTTCTACAGGTTCTCTCTCCCTTTTGTTGGACATTTCAGCTAGTGTCAGCCCAGGTGGCTCTCGGGAGCATCTAACTTTCCTGGCATCTGGGACATTCTGTTGGCTACCTCCGTTCCCCATCCTCCATTGCTATATCCCCCCTGTTCAATTTCCTGACTCTCCTTACATCCCTTCTGTCTCCTCCCATACTGGATCCTACCCCCATTTCCCCCCTCCTCTCTTCTTCCCATTACCCTCACACCCTCTACCTCCCATGATTATTGTGTTCCCCCTTCTAAGTAGGACATCCACATTTAGGTCTTTCTTCTTGTGCTTGTATGATCTGTGAATTGTATAGGGGGTATTCTGAGCTTTTTGTCTAATATCCACTTATCAGTGAGTACATACCATGTGTGTTCCTTTGTGACTGTGTTATCTCACTCTGGATGGGGTCACCCACCCATCTTCAAAATTTTAACCCAGAATTGTTCATTTAAACAAAATGCAGGGACAAAGGGTGGAGAAGAGACTGAAGGAAAGGCCATTCAGAGACTGCCCCACCTGGGGATTCATCCTATAAGCAGACACCAAGCCCATGTGCTGTTGCTGATGCCAAGAAGTTCTTGCTGACAGGAGCCTGATATAGACGTCTCTGATAGGCTCTGCCAAAGCCTGAACAGTACAGATGTGCATGCTCGCAGCCAATCAACTGAGCATGGGGACCATAATGAGGAGTTAGGGGAAGGACTGAAGGAGCTGAAGCAGTTTGCAATCCCATAGGAAAAACAATATCAACCAGCCAGAGCCCACAGAGCACCCAGTGACTAAACCAACAAGCAAAGAGTACATATGAAGTGAGCCATGGCTTCATCTGCATATGTAGCAGAGGATGGGATCATCTGGCATCAATGGGAAGGCAGGCCCTTGGTCTTATGAAGGCTTGATTCCTCAGGGTATGGTAATGCTAGGGTACTAAGGTGGGAGTGGGTGGGTGAGTGGAGAGTATCTTCATAAAAGCAGAAGGAGAGGGAGAGGATATGGAGTTTGTAGAGGGAGACTATATAAGGGGATAACATTTGAAATATAAATAAATAAAATATCCAATGAAAAACAAATAAAAACAAACCAGGTATTAAGAACCAGGACATCATGAGTTTGCAGACAAATGAATGGAACTAGAAAAAATCAAAGAGAGATAATTCAGACTCACAAGTATATACATCATATGTACTCACTAATAAGTGGATATTAGACAAAAAAGGACAGAATGCCCAGGATATGGTCCACAGAAATCAAGAAGATTAAAAAGCAGAAGGGCCCAAGTGAGGATGCTTCAATCCCATTTTGGAGAAAGATGAGAACAGTTACAGTGAGGCAAGGGGAGAGAGGGACCTGGGTGGGAGTGGGGGGAAGGGGAGCAAGATCAGATGTAGCAGGGATGAGTGGAGGAAAACAGGAGTGAAGCCCTGAGGTCCAGCAGAATGAATGGAAACTGGCGACCTCTGGAGGTGAGAGGTGGAGGGGTCTTTTAGAATTTACCACCCACCTGGGAGGTGAGAGACTTTGAGGACTCAAAGGGAGGGGACCTTAGACAAAGTGTCCAATAGTGGGGAGAGGGAGCTTGTAAAGTCCACGGCCGGCAGAGAGACAGGGTATCGAGTGCAGGGATGGTGCTGGCATCCCACAGTCAAAAGCTCTGACCCAGAATTGTTCCTGTCTAAGGGAACTAACTGCAGGACAAAAATGGAGATGAGTCTGAGGGACAGGAGGTCCAGCAACAGGTGCAAATTGGGATCCATCTCAAGGGGAGGGTCCAAGATCTTACACTGTTAATGATGCTATGCTATTCTTACAAACAAGAGCCTAGCTAGCCTGGCTGCCCTCTGAGAGTCCCAGCAAGCAGCTGAGTGAGATAGATGCAGATACTTACACCCAAAAAATTGGCTGAAGTTGGGAACTCCTGCTTGAATTAGGAAAAGGTTGGAAGAAGTTGAAAAGGGGGGGACAACCCTATATGAAGACCAGCTGTTTCAACTACCCTCATCCCTGAGATTTCTCAGACACTAAGCCACCAACCAGGTAGCATATACTAGCTGATATGAGGCCCTGGACAAATATAATAAAGAGGACTTCATGGGCTGGCTCAAGTGAGAGATGATGCACCTAACCCTGGAGAGACTTGAGGCCCTGGAGATGAGTGGGGAGGTCTCTGGTGGGGTGGGGTGGGGTGGAGGGGCTGGGGACATTGTCTTAGAGATGAGGAGGAGGAATGAGATGAAGAAATATCAGAGAGCAGAGAGGGAGTGGGATAACAACTGGACTGTTAAAAAAAAGATTAAAGAGAATTAAAAACAATAAAAACAGCAAAACACCCAAACAAACAAATAAAAATACCTTCGACTCTATAACTTAAATATTGTATGAACAAAAGTCATACTAGAATTTTATTGTTTATGACAAGCTATAGATGGCTATAGATGATAATGATTAATTCTCTCTCTCTTTCGCTCTCTCTCTCTCTCACATACACACACACACGCACACACATGTACGTGTGTGTGTGTGCATGCACGCATGCACAGATATGTGTGTATTAAATTGACATATATGGAAAATTTAATTATTTGTTTTAAAAACTGAATTGGTTCTTCCCATCTCCATCTGCTCCTAGAGTTAATGTTGTTCCACAGACCTCCATACCCAAATCCTGCCTGGAAAGAACTGGTTTTCCAAGAGTGGTCTCAATCTTAAGCCCACAGGTGAAACCACCACTTTTGCTCCAATAAGTATCTAAAGAGGGACCCACCAGGAGCTCAGAGGGCACAGGAAACAGAGAGAAATGTGTGACAGGATATTTCCAATCTCCATCTGTGCCCAAAGCTGAGGCTGTCCCACAGCACTCCATACTGAAATCCTGCCTGCAGAGTGCTGGGCTCCCAGGAGTACTTTCAATCCTAAGATCACAGGCTCACAGGGCCACAGGAGGAAAAATTTCCAGTCAGAGATAGCAAGATGAACTAACACTGGAGATATCCTGATGGCAAGACATAAGTACAAGAACAAAAACAACAGAACTCAAGGCCACTTGGTAACATCAATACCTACTTTTCCTACCACAGTAACTCCTGGACACTCTAACACACCAGAAAAGCAAGATTTGGATTTAAAATCATATGACAGAATGATGATAGAAGACTTTAAGAAAGACATAAATAACTTTCAAAAAGAAATGCAGGAGAACATAAATAAATAAGTAGAATCCCTTAAAGAGAAAACACAAAAAATCCCTTAAATAATTATAGGAAAACACAAAAAAGAAGTGAAGGAATTGAACTAAACCACCCAGGATCTAAAAAGGGAAATTGAAAAAATAAAGAAATTACAAAGAGAGACAACTCAGGAGATAAAAAATATAGGAAAGACATTTGGGAATCATAGATGCAAGCATCAACAACAGAATACAAGAGATAGAAGAGAGAATCTCAGGCACAGAAAATACCTTAGAAAATATTTGACACAATAGAAAAGAAAATGCAAAATTCAAAAAATTCCTAAGACAAAATATCTAGGAAATTCAGGACAATAACACCAAACATAAGGAAAATAGGTATTAGAGAGTGAAGATTTTCAATTTAAAGGCCAGCAAATATCTTCAACAAAATTATAGAAGAAAATTTCCCTAACCTAAGGGAGGAAATGACCATGAACATATAAGAATCCTACAAAACTCTAAACCTGAGAATATATTCCTATCATCACACAATAGTCAAAACACAAAATGCACAAAACAAAGAAAGGATATTATAGCAGAAAGAGAAAAATGTCATATAAAGGCAAACATCAGAATTATACCAGATGTCTCAACAGAGACTATGAAAGCTAGAAGATCCTAGGTAGATGTCATACAGTCCCTAAGAGAACAGAAATGCCAGCTCAGGCTACTATATCCAGAAAAACTCTAAATTAACATAGAGGAATAAAACAAGATATTACAAGACAAAAACAAATTTAGACAATATCATTCCATAAATCCAGCCCTACACAGGATAATAGATGAAAAACTCCAACAGAAGGAGGGAAACTACACCCTAGAAAAAGCAGGAAACTAATCTTCTTGCAACAAGCCTAAAAGAGAGCTACACAAACATAATTCGAACTCTTAACAACAAAAATAACAGGAAACAACAATAACTATTCTTTAATATCTCTTCATATCAATGGAGACAATTCCCAAACTTAAAAAAATACAAGCATAGACTAACAGACTGGATATGTAATGAGGACCCAGGATTTTGCTGCATACAGGAAATACATCTCACTGACAAAGATAAACAATACCTCAGACTAAAATGCTGGGAAATTTTTTCCAAGTGAATGGTCTAAAGAAACAAGTTGGAGTAGCCATTCTAAAATTGAATAAATCAAATTTCAACCAAAAGTTATAAAAAATAGGGAAGGACACTTCATAATCATCAAAGGAAAAATCAACCAAAATGAATTCTCAATTCTGAACATGTATGCTATAAATGCAAGGGCATCTATATTCATTTAAAAAAAATGTACTGAATCTCAAATGATACATTGACCTCACACAATAATAGTGGCTAATTTCAATACTCCACACTCATCAGTGGAGAAATCATGGAAACAGAAACTAAATAAAGACACAAAGACAGTGAAAATAGCAGAAGTTATAAACCAAATGGATTTAAAGGATATCTACAGAATACTTCAGCCTAAAAAGCATACCTTCTTCTTATCACCTCACGGTGCCTTCTTCACAACTGACCATATAATCAGTCACAAAACAGGCCTCAACAGATACAAGGAGATTGAAAAAATAGCATGCATTCTATCACATCACCATGGCTTGAGACTGCTCTTCAATACCAACAAAAAACAAAAGAAAAGTCATTGTTTTTGATAGCTGAGTAATACTCCATTGTGTAGATGTACCACATTTTCTGTATCCATTCCTCTGTTGAAGGGCATCTGGGCTTTTTCCATCTTCTGGCTCTTATAAACGAGGCTGCTATGAGTATAGTAGAGCATGTATATTTGTTGTATATTTGAGCATCTTTTGGGTATATGCCCAGGAGAGGTATAGCTGGTTCCTCAGGTAGTGCAATGTCCAATTTTCTGAGGAACCTCCAGAATGATTTCAAGAGAGGTTGTACCCTGAGTGAGGTAACCCAGTGACAGAAAAACACACATGGTATGCACTCATTGATAAGTGACCAAATGCTCAAATTACCCAAGATGCAATGCATGGACCACATGAAACTCAGGAAGGATGACCAAATTGCAGATGCTTCATTCCTTCTTTAAACGGGGGACAAAAATATCCATAGGAGGGAATACAGAGGCAACGTTTAGAGCAGAAACTGCCCCACATGTGGCCCATATATATAGAGCCACCCATACTAGATAAGATTGATGAAGCTAAGAAGTGCATGCTGACAGAAACCGGGTATAGATCTCTCCTGAGAAGCACAGCCAGAACATGTCAAATACAGAGGCGAATGCTAGCAGCAAACCATTGAACTGAGAACGGGACCCCCATTTGAGGAATTAGGGAAAGGACTGAAAGAGCTGAAGAGGCTTGCAACTCCAAAAGAACAACAATACCAACCAACCAGAGCTTCCACGGACTAAGCCACTACCCAAAGACTATACATGGACTGATCCTAGGATCCAACTGTATATGTAGCCATGAATAGCCTATTAGGGACACCAGTGGAAAGGGAAGTCCTTTGTCCTGCCAAGGTTGGACTCCCAGTGTAGGGGATTGTCAGGGGGTCAGTAAGCGGGGTGGATGGGGAGGAGAATAACCTTGTAGAAGGGGAGGAGAAGGAGTTAGGGTGCTGATGGACAGGAAACAGGGAAAGGGTGTGAAATGTAAATAAGAAATACCCAATTTAATAAAAATGAAAAAAAAGGATCTTTTTCAAGTTTCTATAAGCATTTTAAAATAAAATGATCAAATACTTCAACATAGATAAAGAATATTCAAATATTAAAAATAAAACATAAACATTTCTCAAAAAAAAAAAAAAGAAAACCCACATACACATGTAAGCTGAAAAACGCTCAATTCATGAATAACTAGATCAAGGAAGAAATAAACAAAGAAATTAAAAACATTTTAGAATTTAATTGACATGAAGACGCAACAAACCCAAACTTCAGTACACAATGGAAGCAGTGCTAAGAGGAAATCACAAAGCTCTGAGTGCCTCCAAAAAGAAATTGGAGAAAGCAAACACTAGCAGCTTGACAGCATACCTGAAAGCTCTAGAAAAAAAATAAGCAAATACATCCACAGTAGGAGGCAGCAGGAAATAGTCACACTCAGAGCTGAAATCAACCAAGTAGAAACAAAAAGAACTATACAGAGAATCAACAAAACCAGGAGATGGCTCTTCGAGAAAATCAACAGGATAGATAAACCCTTACCCAGATTCACCAGAGGAAACAGAGAGAGTATCCAAATCAACAAAATCAGAAATGAAGAGGGAGACGTAACAACAGATTTGAAGAAATTCAATAAAATTATATGATCTTACTATGAAAGCATATTCTCAACAAAACAGGAATATCAGGAAGAAATGGACAATTTTCTAGACAGATACCAGGTACCAAAGTTAAAACAGGATCAGATAAACCATCTAAAAAGTTCTAAAACCCCTAAAGAAATAGAAGCAGTTAAGAAAAGTCTTCCAATGAGAAAAATGCTCAGGAGAAGACTGGTTTAGTGCAGAATCCTATCAGACTTTCAAACTAATACTCTTCAAATTATTCCACAAAACAGAAACAGAAGTAACACTACCCAATTCATTCTTTAAAGTCACAATAAAGCTTATATCTAAATTACACAAAGACCCTACAAAGAAAGAGAACTTCAGATCAATTTCCCTTATAAATATTAATGCAAAAATACTCAATAATATTCTCACATACCGAATCCAAGAACATATCAAAATGATCATGTAGGCTTCATCCCAAGGATGCAGGGATGGTTCCATATATGGAAATCCATCAACATAGACCATTATATAAACAAACGCAAAGGAAAAAAAAACAAACCACATGATCTTCTCACTAGATGCTGAGAAAGTGTTTGATAAAATTCAACACCCCTACATGATAAAAGTCTTTTAAAGATCAGGAATTCAAGGTCCATACCTAAATATAGTGAAATCAATATACAGAAAACCAGTGGTGAAGATTAAACTAAATGCAGAGAAACTAGAATCAATCCCAATAATTCCGGGACTAGACAAGGTTGCCTATTCTTTCCCTACCTATTCAATATAGTACTTGAAGTCCTGGAAAGAGCAAGAGCAATTAGAGAACAAAAAGAGGTCAAGTCAATACAAATTGGAAAGAAAGAAATCAAAATATCACTATTTGCAGATGATATGATAATATACTTAAGTGACCCCAAAAGATCCACCAGAGAACTTCTAATACTGATAATCAACTTCGGTAATATGGCTCGATATAAAATTAACTCAAACAAATCTGTAGCCTTCTTCTACTCAAAATATAAACACTTTGAGAAAGAAATTAGGGAAACTAAACCATTTACAGTAATCACAAATAATATAGAGTTATTTGGTGTGATTCTACCTAAACAAGTGAAAGGTCTGTATGAGAAGAACTTCAAGTCTCTGAAGAAAGAAATCAAAGATCTCAAAAGTTGGAAAGATCTCCCAAGCTCAAAGATTGGCAAGATTAACACCAAACAAATGGGCATCTTTCTGAAAGCAATCTAGAGATTCAATGCAATCCCCATCACAATGACAACTCAATCAATGCTTCATAGAGTTATAAGGAGCAATTTGCAAATGCATTTGGAATTACAAAAATTCAAGGATAGCAAAAAATATTCTCAACAATAAAAGAACTTCTGGGAGAATCACCATCCCTGACCTCGAGCATTACAGAGCAATCATGGAAAAAAATCCTGCATGGTATTGGTACAGAGACAGGCAGGTAGAGCAATGGAATATAATTGAAGAGTGACCACTTGATCTTTGACAAAGGAAATAAAACCAGTGGGTAAAAGACAGCATTTTCAATAAATGGTGCTGGTTCAACTGGCAGTCATCCTGTACAAGAATGCAAATTGACCCATTCTAATCTTCTTGTACAAAGCCCAAGTCCACGTTGATCAGGGACCTCTTCATAAAATCAAATATACTGAAACTAATAGACAAGAAAGTGGGGAATATCCTTGAACCAATGTACACGGGGAAATTTGCGAATGACACCTCATAAAATTGCAAAGCTTTGTAAAGCAAAGGACATTGTCAATAGGACAAAATAGCAACCAAGAGGTTGGGAAAAGTTCTTTACCAATCCTACATCAATAGAGGGCCATCCAATATCCAATATATGCAAAGAACTCAAGAAGGTAGACTCCAGAGAATCAAATAACCCTATAAAAATGGGGGAGTGGGAGGAGTTAGGGGGTTGATGGGCAGGAAATCAGGAAAGGAAATAACATTTGAAATGTAAATAAGAAATACCCAATTTAGTATTGAAAAAAATGGGGTAAAGAGCCAAACCAAGAATTCTCAGCCAAGGAATATTGAATGCCTGAGAAGTATCTAAAGAAATGCTCAACATCCTTAGTCACCAGGGAAATGCAAATCAAAACAGGCCTGAATTTCCACCTCACACCAGTCAAAATCGCTAAGGTCAAAAGCACAGCTGAGGTGATAGCAGATGCTCGTGATGATGTGGAGAATGAGAAAAACTCTTCCATTGTTGGTGGGATTGCAAGCTGGTACAACCACTCTCAAAATAAGTCTGGAAGTTTCTTAGAAAATTGGACATAATATTACTTGAGGACCAAGCTATACCACTATTGGACATTTACTCAAAAGATGCTCCAACATATAACAAGAACACATGTGCCACTATGATCGAGCGGCCTTATCCATAACAGCCAAAAGCTGAAATGAACCCACATGTCCTTCAATAGAGGAATGGATACAGAAAATGAGGTACATCTACACAATGGAATATTACACAGCTATTGAAAACAATGACTTCATGAAATTCTTAGGCAAATGAATGGAACTAGAAAATACTATCCTGAGTGATGGAACTCAGTCACAAAAGAACACACATGGTATTCACTCACTAATAAATGGATATTAGCCCAAAACATTGGAACACCCAAGGTACAATTCATAGATCACATGAAGCTCAAGAAGAAGGAATA
>NC_046156.1:46812637-46852958 GCF_011064425.1 Rattus rattus
TGAAGAGGGCTTAAAGAAAGAATGGAAATTGGTTTGGGGGCATCTCTGAGGTTAGCTAGAGATCAGTGATAAGGGAGGCTTCATCAGTTAGGGATATGGAGACTGAAATGGTCACCTCCTGTAGTCAGGAAGGATTTCTGGTGGAGAGAGGGGGTCATCAGCCCACCCATAAAACTTTCTACCCAATATTTACCCTGGTTACAAGAAAACACAAGGATAAAGATGCAGCAAAGACTGAGAGAACAGCCAACCAATAAATGCCTTTGAGAACCCTGCAATTGTAGAGATCTGAGCTATTGACACCATTAATGATACTCTCCAATGCTTGTAGACATGAGCTTAGCATAACTGTCCCCTGAGAGGCTTCATCCAGCAGCACATGGGAACAGATGCAAAGACACATCAGAAAACATCAGGCAGAGCTCAGGGAGTCGTGTGGAAAAGTAGGGGATAGGATTAAACAAAGGGAAGAAGTCAAGAACACCATAAGAAGAACTACAGAGTCAATAAGCCTGTGCCAATGGGGACTCACAGAGCCTGAACCACCACCCAAAGAACATGTAAGGGTTAGTCCTAGGAATCCTACACATTTGCAGAAGATGGGCAGCTAGGCTTTTATATGATTCTCTACCAACTGGAACCGGGTCTGTGCTTGAATCTGTTGCCTAACATTTGAAAATCCTGCCCTAGCTGGACTGCCTTGTTAGGCTTCAGTAGGAGAGGGTACCATTACTACTGCTGTAAGTTGATGTCACAGGGAAGGGAGGAAACAAGCACGGCTTTCCCTTTCTCTGAGGAGAAGAAAAAGGAGGGATATGGCGGAAGTTTATGAAGGTGAGACTGAGTAGAAAGGAGCAGAGGCTGGGATTCGGATGTCAAGTGTATAAATAAATAAACTAATGAAAAAAATATAGGCCACAGGGCCAGGAAGATCAGTCAGTGGATAAAGTACCCATTGTACAAGCAATACATCCTGAATTTCAATCCACAGTACCTATGCCCAGTGTATATATGTAATTAATGATGTTCTTAGAATCATATGAATTTTATTTTGAACTCTGGCTCAGTATTATTAAACCTGATAGAGATTAAATTCATAGATCAAATGATCCCTGTGAAGCTACCATCAGCAAGGTCCCCTGAGAGCCACAATACTTTGCTTAGTAAGTTTTACAAGTTACTGATAACATCTTCATAAAACACTGGCTTTTAATTCACTGAGAAATTAAAATGTGCAATTGGACGTTGTGTTGACCAAGCAAAGCTGTACAAAAGATAACAAACTTTGAGATTCAAAAATGTTGAATACTTACCAAAATTATTAAATGAAGTTCATGAAATAGATTACTTATTACTTAAACAAATATATGTATTTGTTTAACTTGTAAGTAGACAAGAATATAGAATACATGGCAGATACCTTTGCTGTCAATTTTCCTTTGTTGCTGCTTTTAATAGAAGACTTTAGACATTTTAATGCACATCTTTATTTTTTGTTTGTGAAGAATAGGTAAATAATATCCTAAAATATGAATGTAACATATACTTCCTTTGCCTTACCCCACACTACCAACCTTGGCAGTAGCTGTTAGTATTAATATGGCCGGCTTCTGGAGTGATGATGGTTACTCTTGCTCGGTGCTATGGATCTTTCCTTCATACATGCCTTTACCTTCTCCACCAACCTTTTGGTAAAGATTATTTCACCTTTACATCCAGGATAGTAGGCTAATGATTAGGACCATGTATCTATGCATCTGGACTCTCCATAAGACAATATTAAAGACGGTAACATACAGCATGAAAAGCTTCCCAAAACTTGAACTTCATACATATACATATATGTGTGTGTGTGCGTGTGTGCGTGCATGTGTGTGCACACACATATGAAAATATTTACTACATATGTATATATGTATATAATATATATAATTGTATTATATAATTTAGCTTTGTATATAACTTATTCCTATGTGTACATTATAGTATAATTCTATTGCCTAAAAATGCAAAATAACAATGAGATAAGCATTTGTCAACAATGAGTTAGATTCAGTACTTCACACTGGTGAAAATTCTATTTAGACATCCATTGTGAAAGTCATTAGTAGTCATCCATAATAACTTGGTACTAAGTTCTGACAGAACAGAAACACTACACAAATCATCCCTCTATGTTCTGCTAAGGTTTAGATAGACCCCATAATAAAACTGGGAAATGATATTTCATGTTTCAGAAAGTGAGACCTACTGTGGAAAATTCTCTTTCAAATGGTTACTAATGCTTGGGAATATTTTTACAATTTTAGGGTCTATTGAGACACCTTTCTCTCTGATTTCCAGTGCTTTGGCTAGAAGAGTAGTTGTCATATTTATATCAGACCCATATACACATAAATATGCTTAAAGTTAATTTTGACAAAAATGGATGTGTCCATTGGTTTAATATGTAATATTTCATGTTAGATAAAAACTATCAGCATTTCTATTTTAACACCACTTGACTTACGTAGAAAAAATCCTTTTAAAATGAAAGATTTTAGTAAAATAATTCATTCATTATCATAGAGATATAAGCTTATGTATTAGACTATAAGCAAAAGCAACAAGAACATGAGCACTGTGAATTATTTTGATATCAGTCACTCAGTTTTGGAAGTTAACGTTCAAGGAAATCATGTGAAATTTCTTAGATTTAACTTTCTGCACATTTGGACATCAAGCTGAATTGTACAGTATTTTCAAAAAAATACTCTAAAAATAGTAAAACTGCATACAATTTTGTATAATGAATCCATGATAAAAATTTTAAATAGAAAAAGAATTAGTTGACCTCATGAGCAGTTAGAAGTTGACGGCAATGTCCTCCTGAAAATTCATGAATACTGCAGTGTGATGACTGCCTATGCAGACTGAATCAGCCACATAGAAAGGCTAATCATGTTCCATGGATCTCATTCACACAATCAGATATGAGTGACACAGTCACAGTTTGCTAATTTGTTGCTTATTTAACTATTATTGGGTTTTGCTGCTGTTTGTTGTTTGGTCTAAGCAGTCTAGGCATTTCTAGCTTGGTAACTCTTAGAGAACTGGTGACCGTGGTGATAAATACTCTAGGGGAAAGTTAGGGTTAGGTCATGTTTTCGAATTCTAAAAAGCCCTTATGTTCACAAGGTTTGATTACTTTCTAATTCCTGTTTCACATATGTGTAGGCTTTTAGTGTTCCATTTTTAACTGGATTTATGAATTTTATCAGAATTCAAGGGGTATCATTTCCAATGGTGTTCCCATTCTTTTCAAGAATCTTATGTTATTTTTTACTAGTCCTTCAGGCTCTCAACTTTTGTTTATAAAATGCATCATATATCCTATCAAATTCTCAGCTTAATATTATCTATACTTTACATGTGAGGACTTCAGGCATAGAAAATAAGCATCTGTGGTACTTAATATTATAAAACAGATCCTCCACATATTATGATTTAGAACCTGAAAATAGAAAAGCTTTTGTTTGCTCTGATATACTTAATCATTATAGCTTTAAGGAAATCCTTTGAAAAGTAATGACTACTTTTCTCTATATGTACTTTAAAATGTTAGTACACTTAGTCATAGTAGCTTGCTACATATTCAGATTATCACTTCAGTTAATATTTCATTTCCCTTTCATTCTTCTTGTTATATCTTTAAACTTAGATGCAGTAGGTCAAACAAATAATCATAGTAATAGACGCAGGATTGGTTAGAGGGAGAGGCTTAATGAGACGGAAAAGGAGAAAGAGTAGTAGAGAAAAAATTATCAAACAACATCATGTATGTCATGAAACTACGGGAGAGTTAGTTAATATATTTAGGCAATTACTTAACATTACATATTAAATTCAACACATGTATTAAATTATATTAGAAGTTATGTGTGAACCATTTATACATTCATTTTTAATCAAAACATATTAAAATAATTTACATTAAATATTTGATTTTAGCTTTTACTATACCCAAGATATAAAAGGCTAACATGATGTGATATTGACTTTCCTGTAAATTTTATTATTCTATAATTTAAGGGACAATAAATGAAAAACATTTATAATATTAGGTTGTTCAAATAAATTATAAGGATTAATGACATTTAGATTTGGTTTAATAATAACATTGTTAGATAGATACTATGGAAACAATGAAAGTAAATTCCCAGACTATTTAATTGTCAATTATACATATAATAATTTATATTGCATATATTGTAATATAAACACAAAACCTGAAAAATTCTAAAACTGTGTAAACAAATTATGCAATTCAAAATTTGGTAAAGCATTTAAGCTAATATTACACCAAAAGCAACATCAATATTTCAAACAGGATTATAAGAAGCACAACCTCAATAGCTAATCAATAAATAACAAATAAACCACTAACCAAATACCCTGTCAATTGTAGGAGTAATTAAAATGTTATAGAATAATCCTATTCATCTTTAGAATGGAAGAAGAGAATCATCACTGAAATCAGAATGTCAACTACACATAACAATGGTATCCTGAATAAAGTGTACCTTGTATACATTTCATTATCCAGATTCTAGATAACTTAAGCAGTATTAAAATGATACAACAGCCTGCTCCTTTCTGAGAATAAGATAGGATTGATGGGAAGGAGCACTGGGATTGACACTCATTTTATTAATGGTGCAGTACATTAAAGAAATAAATAAGTCAGTAAATGTATATATTCATATATGTATGTATTACAGACATACTCTTATTAGAATGCAAGATCAGAATTATATATAATATAAATTTGTATGTGTGTGCTTATGTATATATTATTAATGTTGATGGAGAAAATTTAAAATATTGTGATTCTCACAGTAATATTATTCATCCAATAACATTATTCTGCTTCATTTTTCCATAGACAAAATGCCTTGTAATTATGAGAAAATTTTTCAAAGATTTATTAATTATAAGATCAGCTTTCATTAATGCTTTCACGTCATGTAACTACAATTGTATATCTGACCACTGTGTGTTTCGTTTTTAACTGAGGAGACAAAATATGCACATTAATTCAGGTAGTCTCACAAAAACCATCTTAATATTCAAAAATTAAACTGAAATTATTTGTAATTATTTTGTGAAGTCTTATTATTTCTGTTAATTCTAAAGAATCTAAAGAATTTGAGGTATTCTCTCATATATATATATATGGTCATATATATATATATATATATATCATATATATATACATCCCTCAGACTTGAATTAGTTCCTAATCCAATTTGTTTTTACGACAAAGTGCTAAAACATACTAAAACACTGAGATGCTTACAAATATTCATTGTCATTTAAAATACTAGTTTGTCATCTTTTATCTCTCTTTCTTTTCTTTCTTCATTTTTTTTTTAAATTTTACTGGTAAGGTTTCAAAATGTAATCATGTAGTCCCCTGCATCAACAGGTAATAATAGCATCTACCTAAGGAACTCATTTACAGAGCCTTGCCATTTGAACAGCAGGGAGCTGAGTTCCCTGAAGTGTCTCTAAGAATTTCAAGCTCAATGAGTCAAAGCTAAATAAAACTCAGCTTCTGTGAAAACAAACACCACCAGATAAACCCACTAATATGTGCTTAACCATTTACATTCCTGCTCCCTCTCCAAGGAGCTTCCAGACTTTTGTACTAAAATCTAACTGCAGCAAACCAGGTTACAGGTTTTCCCTTGACTATTTCATGTGATTGTGTAAGGAGAGAAGATTGGAGAATCTAATCAGAGTCCTGGTGGAGAGCATGATGTGATGTTTAATAGAACAATTATATTTTCATAAATACACATTTTTGCAAAGTACACAATGGAGCAGTTAGCGTTGTTTTAACTCAGTACTAGATTATTATTAAAAGTCACTAATTACTTTCTCATCTATGACCCTTTATTGTACATTCATTCTGGACAGAGAATTTTAAAACAGATGGAAAGAAAATTAGAGCCAAATCAAATTACACATAAAAGCTAATACACAGTTTTATGTGAAAAATGAGAATAGTTTCCATGGTGGGACTTTTAGATCTAAGAGAGAGGAAGATAAATGACTTCTCTTCCTTGGATGGGTGTAGTTAAAGTCATTCACTAAAATCACACCCTCTAGCACTCAGGGCACATGGAACAAAGTAATGGAAGGAAGGTGGCAGCTAGTATTGCTGTGTGGAAGACCTCATATGACTAGGACAAGCAACGTCTCAGAAGACTATATACATTGAATGCATGATCTCTAATCTGTAACACTGTAGACCATTTCCAAGTTTGGACTTTAGGGCTGGAGATTTGACTGGGCAGGGAAGAGCAACACTTGTTGCACTTAAAGAACCACCTGGGTTCACTTCCCAGCAACACGTGGCTGCTTAAAACCTTCTTTCCCTCCAGTTTCAGGGAATCTGACACTCTCTTCTAGCATTCATGAGTAATTCATGCAGTTGTTGTGTGTACATGTATGCAGGAAAAATACTTATATGCATCAAATAAAAATAATTCTTTATTTACAAAATATTTCTAGAAGGAGAAATATATGTCAGTTGGAATACAATCTACAAATTTACAGTTTATTTTGGTATTCTGATCTCTGCCTACCTCTTAGATTTTCCTCCTAGATGTCTTGAAATGAGTATTTTATTCTCAACCATGCTTCCACAAAGATATTCTGCATCACTGTTAGCTTAAAAATCATTGAATGCACCCATGTATGGTCTGACATGTCTCAAATTATGAACTGCAACAAAGTTCCCACCTTGAAATTTGAGTAGTTTTGCAGTTTTAAATGGTACAAAGCTGGTATACAGGTTGGTTGTGAGAGATCACCCTGAACTAAGGGTGAACTTAGTTAACTAACAAGCTGTACCGAGCACCAGTTTCCAAGTTACTCCCCAATAAGTCTGCACCTCCAGGTTAAGAGCCTGGCCCTGGAACTTCACTTTATAACAAGCACCTTCAGGAAGAAAGCAGAACATGAGTTTATAGTTTGGTTCCCAACACCAGCCAATTATGTTAAAGGAGAAAATAATTCCATCACGGCCCCCCAGTTAGATGTGTGCCAGGCTACACAGACCCTTCTTGCGTCTATACCTGCTTAAAATTATCCTCAGGGCTCCACCTTCCCGTCCTGCTGTGTCAGGGTCGGCAGAGAGCCCAAGCTCAAGCTTGAATAAAAGACCCTAGTGTCATTAGATAGCTCTTGGATGGTCTTCTGGGATTCATGAGCAGGCATAACAGTTGCAGGCTATGTTTACATATTTAAAAGAATAAAACGTGTTCCCATAATAATGGGATAAGTTCATGCATACCGTTTCTAATTCCCCAGGAAATGAAAGATTGGATGTTATATCTAAGCATGTCTATATAAAACAAAGTCTGTTTGAATAGGCCAAAGACATTAGACCAAATATTTGAGAGAATCATCCCCCACGAGCAAAGTCAGAAAGTACAGACGATCTTGTGGAGATATCTTCAATGTGAAGGAATTTCCAACGTTCCAAATCTAAGTCGGAATATTTTACAGATTCACGTTAAATGACTGGAGGTTTCTAAAATCCAAAACCATTGGTGGAAATCATCCAGCAAGAATGTGAACTAAGTATAACCAGACATTCCTTCCTACATCAAACCGCCTGAAGCTGACCTGCTCTTTAACGGTTATTTCAGAATGAGGGAGAAGCGGAAGAACCTTAAGGAAGTGAGGCCACTCTTGAGAGATGATGAATTATTAGTTGACTAGTCATTTTAGTTTCTTTTTCTGTTGCTGTGATGAGATACTTTGGCCAAAAACAACTTAGAGGAGAGAATGGCTTGTTTTAGTTTACGTTTCAAGGTCAGAGTCTGTGGAGAGAAGTCCTTATGGGAACTGAAGGCAAGAACCTGGAGGTAGAAACCATGGCATAGGACTTGACTAAGTGCTAATTGATGGCTCACACTTTAGGAAAACCTAATAGAGAATGGTGCAGTCAACCCTGCCTTTGTCTTTCTACATTAATTAATAATCAAAGCAGACTGTGCAGACATGTCCACAGGAAAATCTGACCTAGGAAATTTCTCAATTAGCGATTTTCATTCAAATGGTGTCCAGGCAGTTTCAAGGTGATAGCTAGATCTAACTAGCTTAATAGTGAACTTAATATTGGCAATTAACACTCTTTTATATTTAATATTCCTTATTAGATATCAAAAACTCTGGAGGAAATCCCAAAGTTACTGAGTATATTTAAATGAAATAGACGAAAGAATTATAAAGTAATTTTACTTTAACTTTTTTAAAAGGTAGTCTCAACTAACCTGGACCCCTGAGATCTTTCAGACACTGAGCCACCAAGCTAGCAGCATATACCACCTGATATGAGGTTCCCAACACATATACAGCAGAGGACTGCCCAGTCTGGACTCAGTCAGAGAAGATGCACCAGAGACTTGAGGCCCCAGAGAGTAGGGAGGTCTGGTGGGGTGGGAGCATCCTCTTGGAGAAGAGGGGAAGATGTAAGGGAAGTCTGGACTGTAAAATAAGCATAAATAATTTCTGAAAAGGGAAAAAAACAAAAGCAAAATAAATTTTTCTCAACATAGATGGTTTAAGAAATACTATTATTTGTTCTCTGTGTACCTCTTCATAGTGATTGTTTAGCCCATCTTCCTGACGTCTACCAGAAGAACACAAATTCAGAACCTTCCATTTTTGATTTCACCAATTAATGTTCAGACAAGATTTACTTGACATTTTTTTCAAGTAATGGGGAAAAATTGCTCAGTATTTTTATTTTTAAAAAGAGGCAAGTTGAATTTATCTTTATTATATGATGAATGTTTTAAGGAAATAATATTTAGGAGAAAAACCTTCAGGTGAGTATTTACTTGCTTTGTATGTTGACAGTAGATATCCCCATGTATCACAGAGAAAACCCATTGATTACAAAGTGTAGTGATTTGGGGTACCCAAAAATTAGAAACACAAGCAGCAAGTTCCATATCAATATGTTTTGTAAGTGAAGTCTGATGTTAGATGTTATATATGAATATAAAATATATGCTTTTATAAATATCTTTGGATTATTATAAATGTGTTCCATATCTAGTCATCCATTGCAATTACTTTAATATTTAAAATACATTAAAATTGTACCTGCTATTCATTTAGCTCTAACAGATAATATGTTACATAAAGAGCTTTACTTATCAAAATAATTTTTCTTAAAACAGATGGTTTTAAAACAGAAGTTTCCATTTCTGATGCTTCATAGCTATGAGAAAATATTCAACTTTGCAAAGTGTTTCAATAAGTCCTAATAAGTTTAATTAAAATATCTTACCTTGGTTTTATTTGCATTAGGACATTGTTTATTCTTTGCTTCCATGAATATTATTCATAGGTCTATACTTCTAATGTAAATTTATGATGAACCTCAGGTTCCTATTTATTCTTTTACTTATAAAATTTTATACCTTTGAAAATTGTAAAAATTATGTCTATTTACTTCAATTTTTACATATACAAATTTTTATATTATATTTTAATTTTAATTCATCTACTTTTTAATTCATTATTTTATTTATTTACATTTTAGACTCTCCCCTATCCTGGTCCCCTTTCCCACAGTTCTTCATACTATTTATATTTTGGCTAATGTTTACTTATCAATGAGTACATATCATGCATGTCCTTTTGGGTCTAAGTTACCCCACTCATGTTGACGTTGTTTAATTCCATCCTTTTGCCTGTAAAATTCGTGATGTTCCTGTTTTTAACAGCTGAATAGTATTCTGTTGTGTAAACAAACCATTTAGTTTTAACTTTTAATAATTTAGAAGCAATTTGCTTTCATCATGGCATTTTCAAACAAAATTTCTCTGTTTTTTTCTCTCCTTGCCACTTTCCTTAGGTCTTGTCTCTCCTATGGTTCCCAGCCTCCATCTGTAGTCACATTTGCCTTTTCAGGTGATCTCAGACCTTTGTCTTTCATCACCACTGCTCATCCAATCATAATGTGCCTAATTTTATACTTTGAAACCACTCTTAACCTTTATTTCTTTGACTTGCCTATAAACATGGGAGTAGCATATAATAGTGAACATACTGTATTTGTCTTTTTTAGTCTGTGTGGTCATCTCATTCAATGTAAAATTTCTAGGTCCACCTATTTTTGTTCAGATTTCACAGCATCATTTTTCCTTAAGAAATGAAGAAAAATTCCATGATCTACTTACATATTTTCATTATCTATTTTCCTTGCAGATACTCACAGATGCTATATACTACTCTAAAAGTATTCATTTATTCGAGCATTTTTTTAATTTGAGCATTTTATAATTGCATTATTCTTTATATATGAAAGCCATTTAATAAAATGTATTAGAAAATTGTTTAGACGAGAAAATTGTTTAGAAAATGTACAATTTTTATGTTTGCTCCAAATGGAAAAACAAAGTATCACTTGGGAGTTTGTATTTACATCTAGGCTTTTGTTTTCAGATATTAAACATGTATCTTAATAAAGTTCAGATTTTAAGATACATCCATGCATTCATTTTTATTGCTATGTTCAGTGAAATTTGGTACCTGTATTTTAATTCACAAACTTACTCTTGTTTCTTGATTTCATTCTACCTCTGTCTTCTTAAACTGAGCAAGAGCTTCAAATTTCCAAAGATTTAGGAAGATTCAACAAGGATGGTAACCTAAATCATCTACCTTTCTGAATTTCATGTATCCATTGTGATTGATAATTTGCAATTCAGCATAACTTAATTAGTGAACTGTTTTAAGTGATTTACAGAGTAGCTGAATTTGTTTTCAGAAAATGAATAAATGTGTATATATATATATATATATATGCATGTGTGTGTGTGTGTGTGTGTGTGTGTGTGTGCTGCTACATTGGATTTTTCCAGTGACAGATGAATATCAAGTAGAAGAGTATAATCCAGAAAGGTCTATACACTTTCTATTAGATATTGGTAGGGGAGTGCTCAATGACCCTCAGAACTAGAGGTAAGAAAGCCTACCTTTTTATAGGAATTGAGTGATTGTCACAGTAGAGATCACAGAATGACCCTTGTTAAGTCAGAACCTGATGATGTTCTTCAAGATGGCAGCGCCCAGCAATGACAGTGAAATAGAACAGAGGTAGCAAATAGAATCAGTTCCCTGTTTTGAAACACTTTGGTCAACATGTTATCTCTTTGTATGAAAGATCTTGAATATGATCTCAGAATTGACTTAAGTTTCCTCCTCCTCCTCCTCCTCCTCCTCTTCCTCCTTCTCCTCTTCCTCCTTCTCCTCTTCCTCCTCTTCCCTTCTCCTCCTCCCTCTCCTCTTTCTTCCTCCTCCCCTCCTTCCTCCTCCTTCCTCCTCCCTCATCCTCCTTCTTCCTTCCTCATCTTCTTCCTCCTCCTCCTGAACCCCTCCTCATCCATCTCTTTCTTTTGTTCTGCTTTACCATCAGGGCTGACTTTTAAAATTTCTCTGTGCTTCTACAAAGTTATATGTTTCTTAAAATTATGTTTTTCATGCATTGAATCATGAGTAGTGGCTAATCATGAGTACATGGAAATTACTAAGGAAACCAAACTTCATTTGTTATTAATTGTATTTTACCCATTGCTTAATTTTTCCAGTTCATTTTTTCTCTTTATAGCTAGCTATAGTGTTAAAATTTCAACATAAACAGATTGTTTTCATATATGATCATTGTACTTTATACATACACATTCTAAAATACATCTTAAATGTGCAAAACAAGTGTAGTTATTTATTACACTATTTAAGTATTTTGTTGAGATTTCATAATAATCTGATCTCACTGATTGTTAAAATAGTTAATGTAGGCTTGGATCCCTTCATTTTCTCGTGTTCTAATCAATGCTTTAATAAAACTATTTCCTAGATTAATCATTTTCTAATCATCCCAGTGATTCAAATAACAAGATCTTTATATAGATAAACATTAAATTCTGTTTAAAGAATAATGACTTGCTTTCATTTTGAGTAAACAAACTTTTTCATGTTATTAGGTAATCACTGTATCAGAATATTAAGACTATTTTTCTCAAGTCCTTATCTGTCTTGAAAAATTTAACTTTTCCCATCTTAGTATATAATTCTTATCAAATGATCTTGCCACTAGTTTCTGAATCTTTTCTAGAAACAAGGAAGTCATTAGATGTGAAAACAGGAGCCTTTGACAAAACCAGTACTGGAGCTTCTAAGAAAGGCATCATGTGGATGTTTTGAGTACAGCCAAGACCAAAGAAAAGTAAATATTGCCAAGACTTGGTAGTACTATAAGAGAATGTAAATCATTCTTCAAATGACTAACAGAATAGCTGTTACTGGACTGAAACAATTTTTAAATAAGATTTGAGTCTTTAAAATCAATATAAAAAGAGCAATTCTCCAAAAAACCCCAAATATTTACATGTACTGTCTTTTTAGGTACATTATTAAACCATGTATTTATAGTGTTATTTTTAATAATTTTTTAAATAGGCATATATTTCTCTAGTGGCACTTAATCATTATAAAATATCTAATATCAATTATCAAAACACTTTTAACCTAGTTTTTATAAGATACTTAAATTTTGCAGTTACTAAAAATAAAATCAATATGTAACAACAAGGCAATATCTCAAATAAATATATTACTCATAGTTCATTTTAATGCAAAAGCACTATATTACAGCATGACAATGTAAAGCAACTTTTCATATTCTTGTCCTCATATTCTACTTCCTGTCAATTAAAGATACAAATAAATATGAATTTATTAGTTAAGGAAAAGTAAAACATTAATTTACATAAGGCATATAACTCTAAGAGAAAAATGGTACTGTAAATTAAGAGATACTTTAAAAATTCAGAATTAGACTTTGTCTCTTTTTGAGTTTCTGCCTTACTATAACCTCGTATTTTGAGTTTGATACAGAGCTAGATGTCAAAACTACAGAAAATACAAAATGAATTAAAATCTGGTTCTGACTTCAGATTAAGTATTATTATCCTTAGTTATTGATACTGAAAAGTAATTTTAATCATGTCTACATAGCCTATCATTCTAAAATATCTGGGACTCTCTAAACCACGATTTTTGTTCACTTTAAATATAAAAAGTATATTAAGATGCAATTCTAAGTAAATATATTAACATAAAAATAACAAATGTTGCCTTTAGTGCTTCAATGGCTAACTAAGTAGACTTTTCACTTATTCTTTGCCTTTGAGTCCTTAGTAGCTGATATCACAACATGTTTTCAGGTGCATTGAGTAAGGTTTTGATCCATCTAAATCTGAGTGAGACCTAGTCTCTGTCTTACTTTCCTGAATACTAATCAAAATAACAGTTGGCTTTTCAGTAGAAACTTTAAAACCAAGGAAAGAAATATACCTGAATTTCTAAATGCCACTTTTGCCAACATAGTCTACATTGTCTAGCAAAAATATCTTCCAAATGAAGGGGATGTAAACATTTTCCATTATATGAACAAATTCAAATCATGTTCTACAAATTAACTTTACAGTGAATAGTCAGCATAATTCTTCAGGCTGAAGACAGGAATAATAGCCAATTAACAACAGGAAACAAATAATGAAGTTATTTGTAAAACCACACATAAGACTTAAAACACAAACAGCAACATCAAAATGATAAATAAAAACAAACTTCTAAATAATACTTATATTTTAATGATCAAAAGTCAAGAGAAAAAGGTTATTTTAATGACTTGAGGATCAAAAATTCATCTTTTTGTTAAATATAAGAGGTTTATTTTGCAATTAAGAATAAGGTACCCCCTTAGAGTGAAAGAATGGAAGGAATATTTCAAGGGAACTAAACCAGGAACCAAGCATAGGTTTATCCTAGTAGAATATGAAATAGGCTTTGAACCATAATTAATTAGATCACAGTACTTCATTCTGATCAAACAAACAATTAAGACTAGTAACTTCCAAAAAGACATAAGAAGAAACAAATTTGACCCTAAAGGAAGCAATGAAGTATCAGAATTGTTTTATCAAAAGTAGAATAATATAGAAAGAGCATGTTAAATTACAGTGAAATATCTTCACAGTCATAAACAAAATAAGCATTGAAAAGGTACATGGGGTACATAGAAGAATGTGCATTCGAGAAATATTTTCTCAAACTTCCTTGGAGACTTACTAAGAAAAAGAAAGTATACAAAAAAGGGTAAGCGATATGGAATTCAAAGTCCAGATGATAATTTCTGGATAGATTTAAAAGGTTTTGATGCAATCAGGTCTTTAGTATGAAATTACATGAAAGGAATACAGGTAGGTAATTTAAAAGCTATCTGTTCATGGCAGGATTTACAGATTGGTTGATTATCTGATTAAATTTATTGTGGTATGTATGGAACACAAGGCTTATCTCTCTGAGGAAATAATCTCTTAATGGTCATTTGATAAAGAAAGAAATTATTTTCACACAGAATAGTAACTATGATCATAAACAAATTCATTTTAAATTATTAATTAAAAATTTAAAATGTGTAGTTCAGCAGAAAGTAATGCAAGAAAACAACAGCTGAAATTCAGGAGGAAAATAAAAGTCTTTTTTTTGCAAATACTAATTTTTGAAATGAATAATAACAAATTACATAAAATTAGAATAATAAAATTAGTAGGCTTTCAGAGAATAAAAATTATTAATGATGATTTTACATAAAATGGCTAGGACATAATTTCAGAAGCAGTTGTAATTTAAGCCCATTCAATGTTCAAAAATAGAAGTATTAGAGACATTAAATATTAGAGAAATGCTCTATCATGGATGTTATTGTAAGAAGTTAAATGGAATATATACAAAATAAAATACTTTCTTATTTTAAAATTTTTAGCATGTTTATTATTGAATATAATTTTACAATTTGGTGCATGCTTCAGGTAAAATTATTCCTCATTCCTCATTCCTCAGGAAAGTGTGATGGTTTGTATATGCTATGACCAGGGAGTGGCACTATTAGGAGATGTGGTCTTTTCGGAATAGGTGTGTCACTGTGGTCGTGGGCTTAACACCCTTATCCTAGCTGCCTGCAAGTCAGTCGTCTACTAGCAGTCCTCAGATGAAGATGTAGATCTCTCAGCTGTGCCTGCACCATGCCTGGATGCTGCCATGCTTCCTGTCTTGATGCTAATAGACTGAACCTCTGTACCTGTAAGCCAGCCCCAATTAAATGTTGTCCTTATAAGAGTTACCTTGGCCTTGGTGTCTGTTCAAAGCAGTAAAACCCTAACTAAGACAGAAAGTGTATGTGAATACATTAATGAAAATTGCTTATCACAGTCAGAAGTGAAACATAAATGTTTAAACTGTATGCAGTCTAAATTTTGTTATCAGTGAACAGTTTGGGAATGTCTATGAGGACCTGCTGGCATACAGAGGTTACTTGTAGTTGACTTATAAAGATTCTGACTGTAGATCATTGTCCTGGGATACAGCATAATATTAATTGTGTACAAATCACATATTTCTAACTGTTGAATTGCTCACAGTAACTATAGTTTAGTAACCTATATTAAATGTCACTTTGCTTCAGATGGAAACTTTCTATATTTTAAATTGATAAAGTAAAATGTAGATGGCCCAAGACACATCCTTGCATTAATCAAAGAAGACAGATTTTATTTCTCTAACAAAATAAAACTATGCTCAAGTTATAACACACAGAGTAGTTTTGTGCTGAGATCTACTCATGAATATAATGTATAAATTAATACTAATTTTGTCTATATTTAAAATTAATGTTACTTCAAATTCCATGACATTACCTTAAATATACATGCCTTATTTTACTTTATATCTTTTAAAAATTACTTCTTTTCACTTTTTCCTTTAAGAAATGGAGAACACCCGAATAGAAGAAGGGAAGTGGGAAGGGATGGGGGTCTTATGGACAGGAAACCGGGAAAGGGAATAACATTTGAAATGTAAATAAAGAATTATCCAATAAAAAAGAGAAATGACTAAATGTAGATTTTGGTAGAAGACATTAGGGGTATAAATTGAATAGTCTATTTCCATAAGTATTTTAAAGGTTTGCTTATTTCATACCTATTTCAATGGTGTAGACTTTATCTCTGACTCAGGTAGAGTCAATGAAACAATGTGAAAAACTGAAACCCAACCAATCAAAACACTATAAGAAAACGAGGTTACCTTGTAGGAGGAAGATGGATGAGCTAACGTTTGGTTTCACCTCTGCTCCTTTCTCTTATCCATCACTCCAGTAAATGATGGGTGCAGTGTTCAGCACTGTTTATCAATGTCAGATGCTTGAAAGACAGTGTTCTCTAAGGAGCTAGAAATATGTGAGCCTTGACACTAGTACGGACCGTATAGTGACTTCCAAGTCAGCATTGGTTAATTGAGTAAGAAACATTTATATGAACATGGAGAAGGCTTTCATATATAGTACACTTTAAATATTTGAATTTCTGTATCATGCACTGACTTATTGAATATAAAATTATCAATCACTCTATATTTAATTATAGCTAAACCAATACCTTTCATTTCTCTTGGTTTGAAAGCATATGTTCTTTAATTACTATTACTATTATTATTATTATTATTATTATTATTATTAATTATTTAATCCTTTTCTAATAATTCAGATTACATCCCCCTCCTGGTCTTCCACTGAGCACTCCTCATCCCATACCTCCTTCCCTGTCTCCAAGAGCATGGCCCCACCACCGATCCCCATGCCACCAGGCCTCTCCACTCCCTGCGGCCTCAGGACTCTAGAGGGTGAGGTATATCTTCTTTCACTGAGGCCAGAGCAGGAAGTCCTCTGCTGTATATGTGTCGGGGGCCTCATATGCATTGGTGTATGCTGCCTGGTTGGTGACTCAGTGTCTGAAAGATTTCAGGGGTCTAAGTCAGTTGAGACTGCTCGTATTCCAATGAGGCCTCCCTCCTCCTCATCCTCCTCACCTGCTTCTAGCTTTTCCCCAATTCAACCACAGGGGTTCCCCAGCTCTGAGAGACCCAACAAGCAACAGAAAGAGTCAGATGCAGATCTAACACCCAAACAAATGGACAGAAACCTATGTTCTTGATACTATGGGCAATATGGATTCCCCAGTCAAGATCCCAAATAACAAATAAATATGGGTGAAAAAAAATCATTACAGAACTTGCAACCTAATGAAATATATTCTTACTAATTAATAATTATATCATAGGCAGAGAACTGAGATATAAAATATTCTACTGTGGGTATTGTTATAATATAACTGTCAAAATCTGGGGAGTTTCTATGTTGAAGTAGTATTTGGAATTCCCTATCAATAACAGTACTAATGCTGTAAGCAGAGGCTAAGAAGTTCTCGAGTAGGCATAGTTAAGCGTAAGGATTTAAAGAAAAACTTTAGCATATCCTTGATTTTTGCATGTACTAAAAAAAATAAAATCTGAATAAATTTAATTCCTTAAAGCATAAAAGTATATTTATAAATACTAAAAAAGAGACTAAAGAAATAAAACAAGTAATATATGTATGTTTTGTATAATTATTGAATGATAAGATTGGTTCCAATACATATTAAATCTGTGGCTAGTAAATTACAGGCCAAAAGACGTTATTCTATTTAGTGATACATTTTCTTCTACATAATGGTATCAATAATTCAACAAAAGTATGACAAGGTTAAATGTTTTTTCCTCTTGTTCCATAATGTCCCTTAGTACTAGCAGGGGGCTAATGTAGAAGTTCTATTTAGGAATGAGCATTAACAGTTGCTTTTTATCAATACTTTGAACTGTTATGAGTCTGTATTGAAAGAAAATTTATCTAGCCAAGGTTGAAAGCATCACAACTCTTGAGATTATATACAAATATATAGGTATATATAGAAATATATGTCTATATAAAAATAAAAATGTATTTTTATATAATATGACTGTTTATAAACAAAAAAAAAGCAACTGTAGGTTTAAACCTAGGATATACAATCTGCCTAGCCATGCATTACCGATTTCATTTACAATATCAAGCATACATTTCCTTCTGGGGAATAGGCTTCAAATACAAATGGAAAACAACTGATTATCCCATAACAATCTTGATATTATTGCCCCATTGAGATTATCTTGCCTGTCATTTCAATACCGTGTGATGCAGAGTCCTGTGCTACATAAGACCAATGATGTCTTCTCTCTCTGAACAGCCTGCATAGCAACTGCTGGCACTATGAAAGCTACTCAACATGGGGAAACTTCCAGTCAGTTTGAGATTAATTTGTTTATGCCTTACAGTCAAAGTGTGTGGTGTCATCAACCATATGGTCTACAGCAACAAAAAGCATGAAATGAATTCAGAGGTGGTGCTCAGAATGAGACAGTCTTTGCCAGCTATTCCTTTGAAAGATGATTAGGTTCTAAGTCTCAAAAATGTTTTTCCAGCAGACTTCTTAAAATTTCTAAATAAACATTTCAAATCTGTGATATTATTGACCCTATCCAGTCTTTCTTTCATTACTTGAATCTGTATTCATACAGAATTTCATATGATTCATAAGCCTCAGTATGATATATTTGTTTTGTTCTGTCTTTTTATCTAAGTTCATGCTAATTCTTCAGAACAGGAATCATTAGTAGAAATACTCCTGTCATTAAATCATAGAAGTGCTAATTGATCCTATGAAAATGAAAATATAAACTGGTGTTTAAATTGAGATTTGAATAAGGACCATGGCTTCCAATAGAAGGAGAAAGTCAGTAACAGATTATTAAACAACACTTAAAGCTTAATTAAAAATAAAGCCTGTCTAGAATGAACATAAAGTTGATAGTGGAAGGGTTTTGTTCATGAATGCTTTAAAAAGACAGAAGTTATTTCACTTCAAAAATATATTTGAAGTTTGTAAATATGCCAGACTAAAGATGAGGCTACATTATGAAAGTATTTGCCTAGCATGCTCAAAGCCCTAGTTCTGATGCACAGCACTGCATATGCCAGGCATAGTGATGTATCTAGTACTCTTTTTGTAAATGACAAACTCAAGGTCATTCTTGGATCTACAGAAAGTTTGAAAAAAGTACTTAATACATAAGTATATATATGCACAAAAACATGCATATTTGTAATTGTGGGCAATATATTAGCATTTACAATATGCAGAATGGATAAGATTAAAAAGGCTGGTGACAGTAGATGCTGGCAAGGATGTGGAGAAAGAGGAATGCTCCTCCATTGTTGGTGGGATTGCAGGCTTGTAAAAACCTTTGAAAACAATCTGGCAGTTCCTCAGAAAATTGGGAATAATTATACCTGAAGACCCAGTTATCCTGCTACTGGGCATATACCCATGTGATGCTCCAACATATATCAAGGACACATGCCCCACTATGTTCATAACAGCCTTCTTTATCATAGCCAGAAGTTGGAAACAACCCAGATATCCCTCAACAGAATAAAGGATAGGTTAAATGTGGCATATTCACACAATGTTGTACTACTCAAGTATTAAAATACAATAACTTTAGGAAATTTGCAGGCAAATGGATGGAATTAGAAAATATCATCCTGAGTGAGGTAACCTAGGCACATGGTATGTGCTCAATGATAAGTGGATATTAGCCAAAAGCTCAGAATACCCATGATAAAACTCCCAGACCTCATGAAACTGAAGAAGAAGGAAAACCAAAGTGTGGATGCTTCAGTCACACTTAGAAAAGGAAACAAAATAATCACAGGAAGTAGAAGGAAGGAGGTACCTGAAAGGGAGAAAAGGGGTAAGGAAAAAAGGGAAACAGGATCGGGTACAGATACTATCTTTCTGCTCTACTAGGAAGCATATTTCCCTGATAGTCCTGCCACTGCGCTAGTTTTCCCAATCCCACTCAATTTTTTATTTTATGTAATGCATCCCCACCACACACGCACATGCACATAAACACTCACAATGTCTTTTATTGGGGTGATAATATTAATTCAGTCAACTAAATGTTGACTCCAAAGCTCGATGTAAACCAGGATAAGAATCCAGAGGTAAGCACTGCTTATTTCATAGTGATCTAGTGTATGCTATTGGCTCTAACCCCTAACTTAAATGAGAAATGCTACTATCATGATAAGAAGCTACCTGTTCTTAGTATTGGACATGTATTTTTTTTTCATTTAACATTATAAATTAGCAAAGCTAAGTAACACGCTGATTACATTCTGTTCACTTTTATCAAACCCTACAAATATTTTCTGAACCAAGGAGAATCTAACAGTTCCTGGCCAGTATAGCAATTGATTTGTACAGTACATACTCGAGTGACAACTTTCCTTTCTATTTATTATTCAAGAAGTTTTCATAAGATGTTGTGTCCCTTGAATGCTTATTAAGCATACTTGCCTCAAGTTCTATGAAGTATTTTAACAGTTTTTTCTCCTGTATGTAGTCTTCCCTCAAATCTCTTCATTAGTTTAATATCACTTATTTCTTACACATTTTAAATACATACAGTGCTTATCTCATTCTCTTAACTTATAGTAAGTTAGCAATGCATAACCCAATACCCAAGGGGAATTAAAATTATTACATTACTTTATAATTAATATTGCTTAAAGTTTAGTAATATTAATATTATTATATTAATCCATCGTTTTACTTTTATAAAATAACCAATAATTCCTAAAAGTACATTTTATGCCAGCCACTTTGACAATCAATTTTACACATGTTAATCTAATTAAACCTTCATATTAATTCTAAGGATTATTGTTATTCTCAGTTTTAAAATGAGTGAAACAGAAAGATTAACTTGTCCCAAGATACCTTGGATATCAGGACCATGCTATGAACCTAGGCATTCAGTGTCAGACTTTACTACATTCTAAGAAGGTTTACATTATCTTATTAAAATAAATTGACAGAATGCTTAGTGCATACCACTGTCCTGTGATTCTAAATAAAACATAAAACGATTGCATGAATCCTATGAAAGTGTTGTTGAAGCCATGCATGGGCATTAAAAATGGAATTAAATGGTAATGTTCAGACTAATGCTCTTACTAATAATTTTTTCATGCTTTGGTTAAAATAGTAATTATAAAATTAACACAGTTAATATTAAAATGAACAAGATAAATATTCAAAGAGTAACTAACATAAAAATAAACAAACTTATTTAGAATGAACACCTTAAAATGATTTTGACATTGAAACAAAAATTTAGTGGATTCTATGGTATCTTAGACTAAAACTGAATTGTTTCAGTTTACTTAAGTTTGATAAATAGTATCAATTCTTAAAGTCCCTAATTAGAATTGACTTATAAATTACAAGTTGTGGTGAATTATACAATTTTTAAAGGTAAATTATTTTTAGCTGTTATAAGAAATTTCAAATAAACCATGAGAACAAAGTATTATCATAGACAAGAGGATATATATCTTTACTTATCCTAAAATGAAGTCTGATGTCAGCAACATATATATGTAGCTATTAGTTCAATAATATGAAAATAAGACAAAGAATGATATTACAATTAAGGAATGAAAATGTCTTGTGAAAATATGTAATGATACAAGAAAATTAGAATTATAATTAAATATGTTTTAAATTTTGACATAAACCACAAAGCTTGAGGGATATCTGGGTTATTTCCAGCTTCTGGCTATTACGAATAAGGCTGCTATGAACAAAGTGGAGCAGGTGTCCTTGTGATATTGTGAAGCATCTCTTGTGTATATGCCCAGGAGCAGAATAGGTGGGTGTTTAAGTAAAAATGTTTCCAATTTTCTGTGTAATGGACAGTTTGATTTCCAAGTGGTTGTGCCCATTTGCAATCCCTGTGCGATGAAGGCGATTCATGTTTCCCACATCCTCACCAGTCTGCTGTCAATTCAATTTGACACTTGCCCATTCTGATTAGTTTAAGGTGGAATCTCAGGGTCCTTTTAATTTGCATTTGCTTGATGACTAAGGATGTTCAACATTTATTTAAGTGCTTCATTTGAGGTTCGCTTTTTGAGAATTCCCTGCTTAGTTCTGTACCTCATTTTTTAATTGGGTTATATGGAATTTTGGAATCTAACTTCTTGAGTTCTTAGATATTTTGGATATTAGGGTTCTCTTGCATGTAAGGTTAGTGAAAACCTTTTCCCAATATATAGGTTGCAATTTTGTCCTATTGATGGTGTCCTTTGCATTACAGAAGATTTTCAATTTCATGAAGTCCCATTTGCTAATTGTTGATCTTAGAGCCTGGGCCGTCATTGTTCTATTAAGGAATTTTTCCCTGAGTCAAAGCATTCCAAGGCTAATCCCAATGTCTCTTCTATTGATTCAGTGTATCTGGTTTTATGTTGAGATCCTTGATCCATTTGGACTTGAGCTTTGTGCAAAGTGATAAACATGGATCAATTTGCATTCTTCTGCAAGCAGATTGCGAATTAGATCAGCACCATTTGTTGAAGATGTTTTCTTTTGCCAGTGTATGGCTTTGGCTTCATTGTCAAATATCAAGTATTTGTAGGTGTGTGGGTTCATTTCTAGGTCTTCAGTTCTATTTCTTTGATCAACCTGTCTTTCTCTGTACCAATACCATGCAGCATTTTTCACTATTACTCTACAGTTCTGCTTGAGGTCAGTGAAAGTGATTCCCCAGAAGTTCTTTTATTGTTGTGAAAAGTTTTTACTCTCCTGAGCTTTTCTATTTTTCTATTGAGTTGAGATTTGCTCTTTTCAAGTCTGTGAAGAATTGTTTTGGACTTCTGATAGCGATTCCACTGAACTTGTAGATTGCTCTTGGTAAGAAGTTAATTTTTACTATGTTAGTTCTACTGATTCATAAATATAAGAGATTTCCATCTTTTTTAGGTCTTCTTCAACTACTTTCTTAAGGGACCTGAGGAATGGATACATAAAATATGATGCACTTAAACAATGAAATTCTCTTCAGCTATTAAAAGCAAGGGCAACATGAATTTTGCAGATGAATGGATGGAACTATGCAATATCTTCCCAAATGAAGTAACCCATAGAAACAGGACATGCGTGTTATGTTCTCACTGATAAGTATATTAGTCAAAGTTCAAAAATACCCATGATAAAACCACAGGAAATAATATGTTTAACAATAACAAAAGGCCCAAGTTAGGATGCTTCAATCCCAATTAGAAGGGTTACAAAATAATGAGGGAAGAAGAGGAGAGACCTGGGTGACAAAAAGAGTGAGGAAGGGGGAAAGAAAGAGAGAATCAGATATGAGGAGATGGAAGAGAGAGCCCAGACGGTCACCAGAATAAATGGATATATGCAGCTGCAGGGGAAAATATATCCAGTCACTTTGCTGAAGTTATTTATCAGCTATAGGAATACTCTGGTGAATTTTTTGGGTCACTTAAGTATAGTCTTATATTTTCTTCAAATAGTGATTTTTTTGAATTCTTCCTTTTCAGTTTGGATCCCTTGGACCTCCTTTTGGTGTCTAGTTGCTCTAGCAGTAGTACTTTATGTACTATATTGAATATATAAGGGAGAGGTTAGGTCCATGATTTTAGTAGGATTGCTTCAAGTTTCAGTCCATTTAGTTTGATGTTGGCTACTGGTTTGCTGTACATTACTTTTACTCTGCCTAGGTATGGGCCTTCGATTCCTTTCCAACACTTTTACCATGAAGGGGTGTTGAATTCTGTCAAATATTTCTTCAGCATCTAATCAGTTGATCAAGTAGGTTTTTTGTTTGTTTTTTGTTGTTTGTTTTGTGGTTGTTGTTGTTTTTTTGCCTTTGAGTTTGTTTCTATAGTGGATTACTTTAATGAATTTCCATATATTGAATCATCTCTGCATACCTGGGATGAATCCTACTTGATCATGATAGATAATCGTTTTGACGTGTTCTTGGATTAGTTTTCAGGAATTTTGTTGACCATTTTTACATAGATATTAATACGGGAAATTGGTCCAAAATTTTTTCATTGTTGGATCTTTGTATGGTTTTGGTATCAGCATAACAGTGACCTCATAGAACAAATTGGGCGATGTTCTTTCTATTTCTATTTTATGGAATAGTTTGAAGACTATTGGTATTAGGTCTTCTTTGAAGGTCTGATAGAATTCTCCAAAACCCATTTGGTCCCTGTTTTGTTTTGCTTTGCCTTTGTCGTTGTTGTCTTTTTGGTTGGGAGATTTTTAATGACTGCTTCCATTTCTTTAGGGCTTATGGGACTGTTTAGGTGGTTTATCTTTTCCAGATTTAACTTTGGTACCTTGTATCTGTTTAGAAAATTGTTCATTCCTCCAGATTTTCCAGCTTTTTGGTATTAGATTTTTGATTTTTTTTTTTGATATAGGCTTTTGTAGAAATATCTGATAGTTTTTTTTTTTTTGAATTTCCGCAGTTTTTGCTGTTATGTCAACCTTTTCATTTCTGATTTTCTTAATTTACATAATGTCTTTTGCCTTCTGGTTTGTTTGGCTAAGGGTTTTTTTTTTTTTTTTTTTTATCTTGTTGATTTTTCTCAAAGAACCAACTTTTGGTTCTGTTGATTCTCTGTATACTTCTTTTTGTTTCTTCTTGGTTGATTTCAGCCTTGAGTTTGAGTTTATTTCCTGTCTTCTACTCCTCTCCAGTGTATTTGCTTCTTTTTGTTCTAGAGCTTTCAGATTTGCTGTCAAGCTTCTATTGTATGCTTTCTCCAGGTTCATTTTGGAGGCATGTGGAGCTGTGAGTTTTCCTCCCAGGAATGCTTTTATTGTGTCCCATAAGTTTGTGTACGTTGTGCCTTCATTATCATTACATGCTAAAAGGTCTTTAATTTCTTTCTTTATTTCTTCTTTGATCCAGTTATCATTGAGTAGAGTGTTGTTCAGCTTCCACATGTACTTTGTGGGCTTTCTGTTGTTTTTGTTTTTATTGAGGACCAGATTTAATTCGTGATGTTCTGATAGATTATTTCAGTCTTCTTGTATCTTTTCAGTCCTGTTTTGAGACCATTTACCTTGGTCAGTGTTGGAGAAGGTACCGTGAATTGACAGAAGGTATATTCTTTTTGTTTTAGGATAAAATGTTCTATAGATAACTGTTAAGTCCATTTGTTCCATAACTTCTGTTAGTTTCACTGTGTCTCTGTTTAGTTTCTGTTTCCATGATCTATTTATTAGTGAGAGTGAGGTGTTGAAATCTCCCACTCTTATTGTTTGAGATACAATATGTGCTTTTAGTTTTAGTAAAGTTTATTTTTTGAATGTGGGTCTCCTTGCATTTGGAGCATAAATATTCAGAATTGAGAGATTATTTTGGTAGATTTTTTTCCTTTGATGACTATGAAGTATCCTTCCTTATGCTTTTTGATAACTTTTGGTGGACAGTTCATCTTATGTGATATTAGAATGGCTACTCCAGTTTGTTTCTTGGGACCATTTGCCTGGAATTTTTTTCAGCCTTTACTCTGAGGTGGTATCTGCCTTGTGTTTCCTGTATGCACCAAAAATGCTGGATTCTGCTTACTTATCGAGTCTGTTAGTCTATGCATTTTTAGTGGGGAATTGAGTCCATTGATGTTGAGAGAAATTAAGGAAAGGTGATTGTTGTTTCCTGTTATTTTTGTTGTTAGAATTGGTGTCCTTGGACCCTCTTGGGTCCTGGCAGTGTTTGACCCTTGTTGAGCCTTGCTGATGCATGTGGAAACCTTTTGTTCCTAACAAAGGAACACCCTGACCTTTCTGTTTGCCCCATACACCTGGGTCGTACACCTGAGAGATAATACTGTTAAATCAGTTCCTGTATTTTGTTCCTCTTTCTTTGTTCCTGAGAGTGCGAGCCGGTTTTTCCACTTTCTGGATTTCTCCACCCAGGGAACTTGGGGTATATATTCAGTGAATCAAGTAAAACATTTGGCATTCTCCTAACACTAATGACCCCAGTAGAGTATGTGTTTTTTCTTAATCCTTGCAAGCCTATGCCCGGTTCTCAGTACTGTGGTGGCACAGGAATTATGTTTGTGTGGCTATCTTCTTTTGGATTAGTAGAAAGATTATTTCCTTGCTTTTTCTAGGGTGTTGTTTCCCTCCTTCTGTTGGAATTTTCTATCTATTGTTCTTTGTAGGGCTGGATTTGTGGAAAGATATTGTGTAATTTTTTTTTTTTTTCCGGAGCTGGGGACCGAACCCAGGGCCTTGTTCTTGCTAGGCAAGCGCTCTACCACTGAGCTAAATCCCCAACCCCCTGTAATTTTTTTTTTTTTTTAAACTGGAATATCTTGGTTCTCCACTGATGCCAATGCCAATGGAGAGTTTTGCTGGATCTAGTAGCCTGAGCTAGCATTTGTCCTCTCTTAGGGCCTTTATGACATCTGCCCAGGATCTTCAAGCTTTCACAGCTCTGTGGAGATGACTGACTTTATTTGTTACTTCGCTTTTTCTTTCATTAATTTTAAAATTCTTTTTGTTTGTTTGTTTTGTGCATTTTGTTTTTTGACTATTATGTGACAGGAATTTTTTGTTTGTTTGTTTGTTTGTTTGATTGTTTTTTGTTTTTTTGTCCAAGCTATTTGGAGCTATGCAGACTTCTTGTATGTTTATAGGCATCTCTTTCTTTTAGGTTAGTGGTTTTTTCTATAATTTTGTTTGAAGATATTTACTGGCCCTTTTAAGTTGGGAATCTGTATCTCTTCTATACCTGTTATCCTTAGATTTCATCTTCTCATTGTGTCCTAGATTTCCTGGATATTTTGGATTATGATCTTTTGGCATTTTGAATTTTCTTTGACTGTTGTGTCAATGTTTTCTAAGGTACCTTGTGCACCTGAGATTCTTTCTTCTATCCTCTGTATTTTGTTGGTGGTGTTTATGTCTATGATCTCTTTCCTAGGTTTTCTATCTCCAGGTTTGCCTCTCTTTGTGACTTCCTTATTGTTTCTATATCCATTTTTAGATCCTCAATGGTTTTGTTCAATACCATCACCTGTTTGGTTGTGTTTTCTTGTAATTCTTTAAGGAAATTTTCTGTTTCCTCTTTAAGGCCTTCTTCCTGTTTACCTGTGCTCTCCTCTGCTGTTTCTTTAAGGGAGTTATTTATGTCCTTTTTTTTTTTTTTTTTTTTTTTTTTTTCCGGGCTGGGGGACTGAACCCAGGGGCCTTGTGCTTTGACAAGCGCGCTCTACTAAAACTAAATCCCCAATCCCTATTTATGTCCTTCTTAAGTCCTCTATCATCATCATGAGATGTGATTTTCAATCCAATTCTTGCTTTTCTGGTGTCTTGGGGTATCCAGGACTTTCTGTGGTAAGGGAACTGGGTTCTAGTGATGCCATGTGTACTTGGTTTCTGTTGCTTATTTTCTCGAACTTGCCTCTTGGCATCTGGTTATCTCTAGTGTTAACTGGTATTGCTGTCTCTGTGGCTTGTCTACCCTATAAGTCTGTTTATCAGCACTCACAGGAGACCAGCTCTCTCCTGGTCAGATTTGGGTATGGAGAGCTGTGGCACAGAGGTAGCTCCAGGTGCAGATGGAAACTGGAAGGATTGATATCTATATTTCTAACCAGAGAAATTAAAGGTGTTTACATTCTGGGTGGATCACTGAAACATAGGTCTTTTTTTCTTGCCAGAGCTTGGCTATATTGCTGCATTAAAATTATACATAATAATATATTAGATGAGGTCAGAGGACAGCTTGTGGGAGTTAGTTCTCACTGGCTATTATATAGATACAAGAGATCAAACTCAGGTAGACACATTGGCAAGTGCCTCTACATGTTGGGCACCTCTTTATTTCATGACTATACTGTAGCACTGTCAAATTAATGAGCACTTCTTTTCCTCTTCATGATTGAGTAATATTATAATGGTTAGATATGTTTCATCATTGTTTATTTTTGGTGTATGAACATTTGACTAGTTTTCATACATTCGACTAAAAATACTTTTCATATTAATATTCATATGTTTAGTGAGATTATATCTGTTCAGTTCCCACAGATAGGCTGGCTAGGCCATGTGGCCTCAAGGTGATTGAAGGAAGTGATGCCTGCTGTTCTCAAATTGGAAACCTAAACAATTATATATTCCTGTTGACTATATGAAAATTCTAACTTTGTTGAAAAGGTATTTTCCCTTAATGTCTGCTTTATTAAGTATTGGGGATTAATAATAGAGTCACCTACAACCTAACCCTTCACTTAATAGTCATACATCTACTGTTTCAATTGCAGATGATCCAGTGTTCTTGACCTAGTATACTAGGGCTTTGATTTGCATTCCCTCTGGCCTTTTTTATGTCCCCTTATGTATCATTTGTTGTCTTTATTTACAGCATTGTCCATCATATGCTTAGTAACACTCTTCTACATTGCTTCTGTTGTTCCTTAACAAAATCTCCATCATTTGATTTTATCATGAAGAATTAGTAGCCAGATGCTGGGATGAAAGCTTCCTGTGTTAAACATACAGAGAAATCACCTGGCTGACCTTCCTCCTCAGGTGATATCCCAGAAGCAATGGCTCTCTTTCATGCTATCTCAAAAAAACCTTCTTCCAATTCAATGTTTCTTCTATTTCCTGTGCATCTCTCTATCCATCCTCTTAAGTTGCTCTTACACCATTTCTTCTCTCTCTCTCTCTCTCTCTCTCTCTCTCTCTCTCTCTCTCTCTCTGGAGACTTTGTATTAATTTTTCAGATAGCTCTCCACATTTGATTACTTCTCTTTTTAATTTTATTTTTCTTGGATATTTTATGCATTAACATTTCAAATGGTTTCCCTTTTCCCTTAATAATCCTCTGTTCAAGCACTGTCAACTGGTTGCTTGCTACACATTTTAACTTATGTTTGACTTTACATAATCCTATTTACAATATTCAAGTAAAAAGCTCTTACATTAATGTGGAGACATTTCACAACTAAAAACAAGATTTTCCAGTAAATAATGCAATTTATGATCAAATATTCTGCAAGAAGTTACACAAAGTACAACAAAATCAATATACATCTTGATTCTTTCATTTAATGTCATTTAATTAAAAAATGCTTAATTTTAATAAAAAAAACACGCATTTTTACTTGAGGATTGTACTCTTGTTCTCATGAATGAGAATTTTTACCTAAACTATAAACATGAAAATTCATCTTTCCTTCGAAAACAACTTTGACTTTAAATTTTACATGTACATTGATGAAATACTTTGTTATTTTTTTTATCCTCAGTGTTTTGAAGACCTATCTTCAATTTACATGTTATTGTCTGCTTGAACCTCCCCCGTATCTTGAAAAAATACCATTTCAGACAAACTATATGGTTCACATAAATTTAAGAAGGGGAAGTAGAGTGAAAATACTAATTCTGATATTGCAGTATTATTTCTTCTTTTCCCGTCTTCTTGCAATTAAAATCACAATGAGCTTAAATTTTACATAGAGCAACACAAAACTTTATCATTAGTAATCAGTTTTGTGAAAAATTTTCTCTGTAATAATAATAAAGCTTCACATCCATGATTATGGTATATTTGCCAGTTATATACTTTTGGAAGCAAAAAATGTCTTGCGGTACTAAGTACTGGGTAAATGTTAACTTTGAGAAATTTAAGACGAAGTGGAACATGTAAAATTGTTATGCACATGTCCCAGGGTCAATAGCAATGTAAAAGAATTTGTTAGGAGTTCAAGTCTAAGTGTTTAGACGCTTGATCAGTGTAGGTAATGATTAGCAACTACAACTTCCTTCTGCACTCTCACAGATTCAGATTGCTTGTCTATAAGACTTTCTACACAGAGAAGCTAACCTCTTCCCTGTTTCTGCGTCTAATATCCTCACTGAGGTTCCTACTTTTGGTAGTTAGAGAATCCTACCTGACCCCAACTTTTATCTAGACATGTCTGTGTGCCTGTATTATCTTCATTTTCTCCCAGATTCTAGACAGAGTTTTGGGGCTCACAAAGCAGGCATTATACAGCATAATGTTGCATTATTTCAATAAATTTTGTTTTCTAGAGTATAAAATTTGCCAGACTTTATTACTTTCATTCAAATTCATATTGATTATGTTGTAAAAAACAATTTATCTTATTTTTTGTGAATTGTTTTTTTAAAATATATAAATGCCATTATCCTTAGTGTATCATAGAAATGCCATTTACTTTTGCATATCAGTTTTACATTTTTCAATACTATTAAACTGAAGTAATTTTTTAGTAATTTAGTGATAATGCAAATAATTTCTTTTAAAACACACCATAGATGAATGAATATATGATTTGAATATATATATATATATATATATTCTTCCTTTTCTTTCAGAATCATTTCATTTATTCTTTTTGACTGGTTGCTATGACTAGAGCTTTAAATACACTGCACAGATAGATGCAGGATATAATGCCCTTGTAAGAGAGATGAGTACATGAAAGAAGTAATCTTAGTTTTTTCCTTGTTTTGGAAAAAAATAATTCTTTAAAATAAAACATAATTAGCTGTGAGTGGTTTGTAAATGACACCTCAGGTGTAATATATTACATATTTTAAGGCTTTATTATGAAAGATTTATGAATATAATTAAATATTTCTGAACAAATTGAAATGACATGGCTATTCAATTTTTTAAAAAAATGTTAGTATCCTGTATGTTTCATAATGAACAATTATGGTTGTTAACAGAATAGATTCATATTCATTTACAATATATTGCTAGACTTGGGATACTCATAATTTAAAACATAACTGAGTCATTAAAACTAAAATAATCTCTATCAAAAGAAAAAATGACCAATAAATATTTGGTTTTTATTCTATATAATTAAATCTTGGTAATTGTTGTGTGAGTCATTTTCTGCAGAGCTATAAATAATGAACTTATGGTGATTGCTTAGGGCAGACTGGGAGGGAAATTAGTTGCAGCTGTACATATGTCTCAAAGGCAGGTGCATCATCAATGTTCTCATGAAGGTTACATTCCTGAAGCTTTCTGCAGGACTTTAAGGTAGCAGGATAAGTAGACAGTCTAATCTTCTCAACACTCATTAAGGTTTACATAATCACTTATGAAGGAGGAAGATTTGGAATCTGCTAAGTTTCATATGCTTCCTGCACGTTGTGATTATTTTCTCATCTTAATGAACCTTCCTCCAAGACAAACTATTCAAAACTCAATAAAATTGCTAAACAAGAATAATCTACTAAATTCAAAATATCTCTTGTATTTTTAAAAATTAATATCTTACATTTTTAATGTCACAGCACTGTCTAAATTTAGTTTTCCACAATATGAATCTGAATTTTAATGATAAATAGTAGTCCTAAAAACATATTTTTAAATAATGTTCAAAATTTTTAAATACAATTTTTATGAATTTTAAGAAATTAAATGATTATGAACCAAAATAAAATAAATGTCACAGAAGGTAAGTTTTTAGTTTTAAGTCAGAATCTTAACTTTTTATACATCGTGGTAACTTAAAATATTCAAATATTTCAAATTTCTGCAAATATCTTAATAATGAAATATAATGGAATTCTACTTATGCTTCTAGTATATTTTGATTATGAATGCTCAAAGACAATACCTTTTTAAAGAGGAAGTACAAAAGTCACCTTTTCAACTCTACTAGAAAGCCATTTGATGTCGCCATCTCATAACCTATCTGAAATTTTTAGAAAATGGAAAATAGATTTATTTAGAAACATGGACGTTACTTTTACTTTTCATTCTTTGTTACTTTTTCTATTGCTGTGCCAAAATACCTGGCAAAATACTTGAAGGAGAGGTGAATAATATTCTTAATGCTTTTCAGAAATAAACTCTATCAGGAAGCTGAAGGTAGGGCAGCTGGAGCAATGGGCAGGTGATCACATCGCATCCGTATTCAGGAACCAGACTGAAATGGATGATGGACTTGATAGTCCTTTGGTTTCTATTAATACATAACCTCCTTGAATCATATAGAAATGTTGGAGTGGGGCTTCCCAATTCAGGTTTCACGATCTCTGGATAATGTCTCAGAGACATTTGTTTGCTATTTAATTTTCTCCTTGAGAGGACTGGACTCATAATTTTTTAAAATATTACAAACATATTTTTCTGATATTTCATCAAATAAAAATGACATGAAAAATAAGACTATTAATAATTTTATGGAAAGACACTGAATGGCTGGCCATGGTGGCTTATGTCTTTAATCCAACACTTAAAAGGCATAGAACTTCTATGCTTCTGATCCCAGTTTGAGATATATATACAAAGTACAAAATCAGCTGGCTTTATAATGACACACTGTCACATAGACACCGAAACAAAAAAGAGCCATAAATATAAATGAGTAATATATTGAATTATTCAATAGTAAAATGAATTTGATTATTTTAATAAAAATGATACAGTTTGACAGTATTAAATTTTCAAAAGGCAGCAAATATAACATTTTAAATACACCAATCTGGGAATCTCTAAAAGCTATATAATTTTGATGTTTTTTGCATTACTGTCAAACATGAATTTACATTAGATTATCCATTTGGATGTACTATTGAAAAAGAAGTTCTAAAGACATTAAAATAGTAGCATATTTTCTGGAAGTTTAAAAGAGAAATAGAAAATGAATAAAATACCAGACCAATAAAATACTGTTGTAAAGGATGACAGTAATCATTATATCGAATTAAAAAATGTTTGGTAGTTTAATGCTGTCCTTTGAAAAATGTTAAACAAAATAAATGTATGTTGTTTATATAATGAGGGTGTTTATGTCATATTGTTGCCAAAATCTCAAATAAAACTATTGTTTAGATAAATCTCACTGAAATGTTGTCATAAATTTAAATAACCTCACTAGAATAATCCTGTAAGTAAGGCAAGGATCATAACTCCAAAACACTGAATATAAAGGGAGTCATCATAGTATATGGTACATATTTAATATGGACATATTTAAAACTCCTATTATGGAAATGACTACTTATGTATTTACAATTTTATATGGGAGATCCACATACAACCTCTACTCTTAATAGACTCTTGGACCTCACTATTAGCTCCCGTTGAAAAAACAAAGTTATCTTGACCTCTTCCCTTTCTACACAACAGTATAAACATCCCTTTACAGAATGATTCTCTTACCTGCTCCCACAGCCAAAACGGGAAACCAGCATTTATCTAATTTATCTCTAAATACTAGAATCAGATATTAGAGTGACTTCAAAAACCAAATTTGCCTAAAATTATCTTTATCTGTTATTATTTTACCTTGGATACTTATCAATATCATCTGTGATCTGACTACAAGTTAAACACTAGAAATCATGATCTGGCAACTTGCTATCCAGTATAATGACACTGACACCTGACGACAGTGAATTAAAAAAAAAAAGATCACTATTTAGACATACATAGATGCTCTTTAGAGTGACTTGCCTAGTGGACTGCTGACCTGATCAATTCTGGAAAGAGTGAGTTATATCTCAAGGGACAGAATCAATAACCATGAGAGCTATTGGTGAAAAAGAGCATAACAACTTGCACTTTTTTCTCAAGTGCAGGCCGCTCTAAATATGCCTGCTCTGATCTGCAGCCTTGAGTACAGGCGGTATGAGTACCCAACAGGCAGCCCCATTAGTAAAACTTCCTTTACTTGCAATTCGAAATATCTTGAATACTTTCCATGTCAGCTAAAAACGATTAATATCATTGATGAAACAAGATTAAACTTCCCCAGCATCGTTTATTATTTCTACATAAATATTGATGATTTTAAGATACTACATGACTCAATTCTAATGACTTTTTCTTTTTATATATAAAAAAACTACTAGATTCCTCTTACTTATCTATCAGTTATCAGTTTGATTTGTAAACAGGTAATTTAAATTTTTATTTATTCATATTTTAATACATCAATGCTCTGCATGCATATACTTGTAAGAAAAAAAATCAGATAAATTATTAGTGGTTTAGATCTATCCTGTACTGCTAGAATTGAACTCAGCTCTTGGAATGCGGATGGTCTTATATCATCTGAACCATCTCTCAACCTATAGACCCAGTTAATTTATCCATAATTTAGCTTTTCAATTTTTTTATTTTTCTTGATTCTTGGCTATTGTTTTCTAAGAGGGTAGTATAAAGTAGTTTTATCCTACACATGGGTTTGAAGTTAGAGAAACCATGGATCTCAATGCCAAACTTAATGTTTATGGGTCAGATAGTTACAGGGACATAACGAGGCTGCACTGCATTGTTCCCTTATCTGGAAGTGGATATTATAATAACACCTCATTGAGGTTGTTTAAAGGATTAATAAGAAGATGTTTTTAGCATAGTACTTTATTACACTGTTGGCATTTAATTAATTTTACCATTTATTATTTTATGTGAAACCAAGAGAAAGCCATTCTTCTGTATCAAATGACCTGGAAAAATATTATCTTTTTAAAAAATGAGGGTAATCTCAACCAGATTGAGAAGTTAATTAATACTATGTCTTAAGAAAGAAAATTGCACCATAAAATACAAGGAATACTCCTCGAGACCAATTTAAGATGCTCAATATATATCAGTTAAATACATAAACTATGGAAAGAACGGTTTAGTATATGATAGAAAATGTCCTTGTAATATATCTGAAATATTTATGGCTAATATTTCTGAAACTATTTGCCATTTACAAAATAGTACTTCCCTTTTGCCCCATAAACTATAATTTTACCTGTTGTTACTTCAAAACAAGTTCTTCATTTTATTAATTTATTCATCAACTATTACTGGATCAGTAGATATAAAGAGAATCACCTGGCTGAAGCTTCAACTTATTTTACTTGCTTGTTTCATGTCTGGTGCTTTTTCCACAAGATTGAAATAGACAGACACTGCAACTGACTACCTCACAGATGTTCTAAGCACATGGGGAGTGAAAATTATTCTCATTAATGATATCAGCTAGATATAATTGCCCATGGATCTTATCCTGGTTAGGATTTCCATGGCTGTGAAGAGACACCATGACCGTAGCAGTTGTCATGAAGAAATATGTTTACCTGGAGCTATATTACGATTCAGCAGTTTGATTTAGTGTTGTTATGGTGAGCAGTGTGGTCTCCTGGAGGCATACATAGTACTGGAGAGGTAGCTAAGAGATCTACCTCTGGATCTGTAAGCACCATGAAGAGAGAATAATACTAGACTTTGCTTGAGCATCTGAGAACTTAAAACCTACACTCCATTGATGAACTTCCTCCAACAAAACTAAGCCTACATCACCAAAGCACACTTCCTAATGGTACCTCCATAAATCTTATAAGGGACATTTTCATTCAAACCACCACAAAGCTCAAGTGTATCTGAATACTATTCTGTGATTTCTCCCTAAGCAACTTTAAAAATATGCATTTCAGACTCACCAAAATCATAAATCCTTTATAATACCATTATCTATTAAATTGATAATATACTTTTTTGATTGTCATTGAAGAAAAACAGCTCATATATGAAACTTAATGTATTTAATTTATACCCAATGTGGCAAACCAGCTCATATTCATATGGACTACTTCAAGTTTAAGGAAAAATAAATATAAATATAGTTTGAAGGAGAGAAAATTTTCTCAACTAATTTTTATGCTATTGACACTTCATGATCAAAAAGAGAAGATAGAATCATCCATTTGATCTAAACTCACTTATGAATGAAGAACTAAGAGAATCCAAATGATATGAGATCATTAAACACAGAATCACATTAAAAATCATTAGGTAATACTATATACATAAAAGAATAAAGATACATATTTCTGTGTCTCTTTTATCATTCTTCATATAAGGCACTTTGGTCACTGTTACCAGTATCATCAAAGAAGGTTACAAATACAACAGTGCAGAGAAAAGTGTGGCCTACCAAAATCATTTATTTATGATTAATGAGACAAAACAAAAGACACATGTAGGAAACTTTAAAGGAAACTACATGGGGAAATCAATCTGGCAGTTCCTCAGAAAATTGGAAATACTTTCTACCTGAAGGCCCAGATATGCGCCTCCTGGGCATATATCCTAAAAGTTGTTACACATATCACAAGGACATGTGCTCACATTCGGAGACACCGTGGGAAAACAACCTTGATGTCCCTCAGCAAAAAGTTGGTTACCAGAAAATCTGGTGCATTTGCACAATGGGAAATACTATTCAACCATTAAAAATTAGGGCATCATGAAATTTGCATGCAAAAGGATGGTATTAGAAAATATCATCTTGAGTGAGGTAACCCAGACCCAAAAGGTCATACATAGTATGTACTCATTGATAAGTAGATATTAGCTGCAAAGTTCAGAATACTCATGATACAACTCACAGACCATATGAAGCTTAACAAGATGGTCCAAGGTGGATTATTCAACCGCCTTAGAAGGGAAAAATAATCATAGGAGGGAATGGGAAGAGGGGAACCTGGGTTGGAGGGGAAGGACAGGAAATTGAGGCGTCAATATTGGGTATGGAGGGACAAAGAAAAAAAGCTGACAGGTCAAGAATGAAGAGAAATATGCAGCAGTGTAGGATAGGGATGGGGGGACCTCTAGAAAGTCCCAAATACCAGGGATGTGAAAGGTCTCAGGACCCAACGGGGACGACATTAACAGAAATGACCATCAGTGGTGATCAGCAACCTGAAGAGAGCACCTCCAGAAGATGGCCACCTTTGAGGGATGGGGCCACTCACCCATCTCAAATTTTTTTGTCCTAGAATTACTTCCATCTAAAGGAAAAGTAGGGCCAAAAAAAAAGACTGCCCCAAATTGGGATCCATTCCAAGTGTAGACATCAAATGCCAACACTACTACTGATACCAATATGTGCTTGCAGACAGGAGTCTGGCATGGCTGTCCCGACATGCTCTACCAGCACCTGACTGAGAAAAGTACAGATACTTACAGCCATCTGTTGAACTGAGCCATGGGATCCATATGAAACAGTTAAGAGATGGACTGAAGGAGCTGAAGGAGATTGCTACCCCATAGGATGAACAACGACATCAATTAATAGGATGTCCTCAGAGCTCCCAGGGACTTAGCCACCAACAAAAAGAGCATACATGGGCTTGGTCTCTGTCCTGTACTACACTCTGAGACAGAAGACTGCCTTGTCTAGCCTCAGTGTGAGGGAATGTGCTTGGTGCTGTGGAAGCAATTCACAAAAGAGGGGGCAGCCTTTCCGAAGAGTAGAGATGGGAGTGTGTGGGTAAGGAGCACCCTCTCAGAGACAAAGGGGAGGGAATGAGGTGGGGTGGTCCTGGAGGGACTGGGATGGGGGCACTATTTGAAATTTAAATAAATAACATAATTAATGGAAAGAGAAAAAAATTATTAGCTTTTTACTAACAAGGGAAATTCATTATGTCTGAAAAGGCCTTCATTGTTGTATTCTCCAAGTAGTTAAGCTAAAATATTGATAAATATCAGATAGATAATAGAGAATAAAACAAAAATCTTAAATGCAAATTCTCTCCATTTTCTTATGACTGACAATCTGTTTAGATATATTCTTTAGAAAATATACAGCATTATGGGATACACATTGAGAAATATATGACTCAATTAGAAAATTCAGGAACTGCTAAAATGTAGAAAATAGTTGTCAAATTTGAGTTCTGAATATCCAAAAGAATATTGTGGACAAGGCATAGACAGCCAAAGATATGCTAATACACCTACACACACACACACACACACACACACACACACACACATACAGCGTCGTCTTTTCCACATACACATTCACATACAAATACATATAAAACAATTTTCAACACTCCATGCACATACATGTGCTGATATAACACATCATAACGTAAAACCACATATGCATACACACAGACACATGGCATTAAACATTTATGCATTAAAACTACATATAAATACTCATGGACTTGGGATAAGAAAAGAGTATATCATAAATCTGGAAAACAGTGAAATAGTTTAAACAGTTCATTTTTAATCTTTTTGTCAAAAAATATAGCAGAGAGAGATGTAACTCTTTATGTGAAAGTGGAAAAACTCTATCAAACACTTGAAAGTTCAACAACCTCCTAGAAAAAGAATAAAGCACAGCATAAAAAAGAAAATGGAAAATTCAAGGAAACAAGGTCATGGCTGCTTATAGGATGCAGAGTGGAAGGAAATGTTCTTTTAGCTTCAATAATGTTCTAATGTTACTTAAGGTTGAGCTGAAAAAATGGGAACTATACAAACATAAATTATCCTTTATTTATGTAACAATATTGCATAATTCCCCCCAAAGCTATGCATTTCAAAATTCAGTGCAAATAAATGGGTCTCAGTATTGGTTCTGTGAGCTCTATCTGGATATCATTCAGAATCATCAGAATCTAAATAATGGTAAAAATAAAAGGCAGAAATATTTTGACATGTGAGGTAGAGGGCTAAAAAGAGAATGGTATATATTTATTTCAGTGGAACCTACATTGACTTTTATCCTACTTACAAAATATGTGCAGCCCACACACATTAACATTTTCTGAGAATTTAGGTTAACATACAGCTGTCCTCTAAGGATAACTAATGAAGTTTAAGTCATCATAAAAGGACACAGCAAGAAAACGGAATCTTATTTAAGGGAAGAATCATAACAGAGTCCACTAATTTACTTTTAAAATTTATTGTTCAGTATTTTCACATTTAACCTATTGTGGAAGCCATGGTCGTGTGTGAAATGGGCTTGATATTTCTTAGTATTTTATACAAGTTTTATAATTCCTTGATCCTCTTAAACAAGGGAAAATAGGGCAGATAAAGGATTTAGACTCTGGAGAGTTGATGAAGTAAATCGCTTTATGATCTTTTGGCAGTTGTTCAAATAAACCAGGATTTTCAGAAATCAAGAGGTTGCTGCAGCCAAATGTATGAAATAAGGGTGACCTTGAGAAGATAAATATCTGAATCTATTTGAAGGTGATTTACATTCTCCACAGAAAACAATTTCCCAGTATCAGAGATTTAAACGGTGTGAAAATAAAGATAGCTATGATTATTAAAAAATAATTATACTATTACATCAAAAATAGTATTGTTCAATGTCTATTGCTTACTGACCTTAGATATTTTTATTTTATGTAAATTAACAGAAATGAATTGGTTATCTTCCTTGAAGCTTTACAATATTATTTACAACAGCTGACATTTGGATGAATATCTAACATCTCATGGAAGAATTGTCACATGAAAACAAGTTCTAGAGGGAAACTGAAATTGAATAAAAGAGACACAACCCCACCCCCATTACTTAATGCAAAACAGTTGCCAGGAGACATTTTTTTCCTCTCTGGAATTCCTATCATTAGATTAGTGGTTTTCAAGAATTCCCATTTAAGGAAAGATGTGAAACATGACACTTGATTGGGATTTCTGGTAATAGCTTCATGTTTCTTGCTAAAAAGGACTTTATACTTTTTATCCGATTACTTTTCAATTAATTTGAAAATCTAAATTATTTAGATGTAATGACTAAGTGTAATAACTTTTTATCAAAAGAACCCTAAAGCTTTTAATTTTCAGTATTGGCTTCACTTACTTTAAGATCCTCATTAAATGTCATAAAACTAGCTCAATGTGGTGGCTCAAATGCTTTTAGTCTCAACACTCCTGATGCAGGGGGAGTGGTACAGCCAGAGGCAGGTATATCTTTATGAGTTCAAGGACAGCTTGGTTTTACATAGTGAGATTCTACCTTATAGAAAATAAAAGAAAGAGGTGGGGAATTGGGGGAGAGAATACAAAGACAGGGAAAAACATAGAGCAGAAAAGCAAGAAAAACAGAACAGTCAGAAGAAGTTTAAGGAAGATTATTGTGCAGCCATTATATAAGACCAAATATTAAAGGGACAAGCAAAGTATACCACCAAAAATCAATACGGTTAATTGCATAATAAATAGGTTTTAGTAGTAAGACAATTATGTCTAGAATGTAAGAGTAATAAGCTTCTTCTATATCGAGAATAAATTTCATAAACTTCACTATTCAACAAGATCTTCAAATAGGGTCTTCTTACTTATAGCACTAGCTCATAAATTCAGGAAGGTGAAATATATATTAATATATTTTCAGCAAATATTAAAAACATATAGATCTCTTGTACAGAGGGAAACATACAAATAAATATTTGTTACCTAAATGTGGTAACAAGTAGTTTTTGAAACGTCTCCTGGCATCCCGTTGATTTACACAGTATAATAATTATGCTTCAATTTCTTTCACCCAAACCTTACAGTTATGATAGAAAGATAATCCAAGTGGTAGAAACAACAACCACTGAATCTGGCTAAG